>NC_050448.1:63742580-64042580 GCF_903995425.1 Onychomys torridus
TATGAACAAGAGTATGACTGCTTTCCAGTAATGCTTCACATTTAAAGATGGCATGGGTCAGATTGAGCCTCTAGGTCATCGCTCACCACAGAAGCCTCCAGATCACTGGCCATCAAACAGCCCCTCCACTCACTAAAGTAACTGTCTTATGTAGCCCAGGCTGGCCTCAAGTTCAGTATGTGACCCAGGATGACCTTGAACTTCTGATCCTGCTTCCACTTTTTAAATGTTGGGATTTCAGGTGTGTGTACCACCAGCTAGGGTCAGTCTCAGGGCTTTGTACATACTAGGCAAGGGTTCTACCTTGGTGGCACATGCCTTTAATCCCAGCACTTGGGAGGCAGAGCGAAGGTAGATCTCTGTGAGTTCAAGGCCAACCTGGTCTACAGAATGAGATCCAGGACAGGCACCGAAACTACACAGAGAAACCCTGTCTCGAGAAAAAAAAACAAAACAAAACAGTTTTTATTGTAAGTCCAAAGAGTTAAAATTTCTGGCATAGTAGAAAACATTTGTAATATATCTAGTAGAGTCACAATATCGAAATGAACTGACATTCAAATCTTTTATTTTTAAAAATACAGATGAAAACCTTTAGCAGTTGGAAATTTCATCAAATTCTTTTTTTAACTTTTATTTATCACCTGTTTTCTTCATATAATTTTATCTTAACTTTTAAAACTTCATTACTCTATTATACTTTTCAGCTATAAACATGTATATAGAAAGTTAAACATAACTCTATAAACTTAAATTTTTCTATGCATTCAACGCTCAGATTTTTTTATACTTCACTTAATAAAACTTGGAAATAAATTTTAAAAAAACTTCACGCTCCAAAAGTAAAATTAAAATCTTAAATTAGTTACACTGAGTTTTCTTTACAATTTTTCTTTGTTTTGTTTTGTGTGTGTTAACGTTTCATTCTAGTCAGGCGGTGGTGGCGCACGCCTTTAATTGCACAAACTTGAGAGGCAGAGGCAGGCAGGTCTCTGAGTTCTAGGACAGCCTGGTCTACAAAGGGAGTTCTAGGATAGCCAGAGATACACAGAGAAACCCTGTCTGGACAAACAAAAATAACAACAAAAGTCTTATTCTATAGCCCAACTAACCTAGAACTCATGATATAGCAAACTGACCTTGAACTCAAGGTCCTGCTGCAGTCTAAGTGCTAGGTCACAGGTGTGTGCGTGTGTGTGTGTGTGTGTGTGTGTGTGTGTGTGTGTGTGTGTGTGCCACCACCCCTCACTTCCTTTTTTTCTGAAATTTAAAAAAAAATGTATCATGTATACAGTGTCCTGCTTGCATGATACCTGCATGCCAGAAGAGGGCACCAGATCTCATGTGAGCCACCATGTGGTTGCTGGGAATTGAACTCAGGACCTCTGGAAGAGCAGTCAGTGCTTTTAACCTCTGAGCCATTTCTCTAGCCCCACGCTTTACTTTCTTACAATGTTTACACTTATAGTTAATTATGTAGGCTTTTTAGTGGGGCAGTGGAGATCCAACTCTGGGCCTCAGCAGTACTCAACACATGTTCCACCACTGAAGTGTACCCTAGTCCTATAATAAGTTTTAATAATACTACTGAAATATAAAAGCAAGCACTTACTGGGAATAAGTCTTCAGTTCACTAGATGGGGTGTTTTCCCTTCTAACAGCTCATGTGTTGAAGAACATTATTTAGCTCTAAGTTGGCTAAGATTCATCTAACATCTATTTCTGTTTAGTTTTATAGCTGAGTAATGTTATATAAGAAAGCAGATGAGAAAGGGAAATGTTTTGTTTTAATAATGCCATACAGATCTTTGGACTCTTTCTAATATGTAACAAAATTCATGTAGTAATCTATTAAGAATTATCTTTATGGTCTAATATTAGGTATCTTTCCTTTTAACAATGCTGTTGAAACTTACTTTCAATGATTTGTTAACTGACAGTGTGACTAGACCCTCATTATAGTATCTTGCAGATGTCTGACCTACAAAACAATAACACCGAGGCACACACTTTTTAGTACCATCAATATTTTTCATTGTTTCTGTACTTGGCTCCCAAGAGATTTTAATCCCCAGGAGTAAAGAACCATAGTAAGATTATGCATGGAAGGGAATATAACATGATTTCATCTAAAGCAAAAGAAGAAATAAGAAAGGAAAACTCACGGGAGAATTCTCAGGCAAATCAGTTTCAGATAAGAGAATATATGAAAGTTGAGGAACTAGAAATTGATTACCATAAAACCATCTGTGCTGTATCCCGTGGGAAGTCTTACACTCCCCCAAGTAGCCATGCCCCAATTTGGATGCTGCTTATCTACTCAAATATATATCAGACAAATGTATATTGTGGGACTGAATCACAAAGTAAGTTTACTAACAAAAACAGTGGTATAATATAAATGCTCTTATAAAATGGGTAGGGTAGACAGACAGAGGGATGTACAAATGAACTAGCATATGGATGGATGGACAGATGGCTGGATGAAGAGCTGTTCAGTGTTAAACTTCAAGCAAGAATTCACTTAGAAAGTAGCTCAGCTGTTGAGTGTAGGGTACACACCTATAGTTTCAACTCTCAGGAGATAGAAGCGGGAGGACTCTAGTTCAAGGCAGTCCTAAACAGAGTGAGACCTTTTTTTCAAAAAACAGAAGCCAAAACAAAGAAAAGCTAGTTCATCTGAGTGCTGGAGGAATATCAGCCTTTACTCATGGGTGCTGTGACCCCTCAATTCAGAATTAAGTGCATGCCCACCCTTCCCCCAAATTAGTGAGAATTAACAGTCCAGGAACAAAAGTCATATAAAAAATGGCAGAAAGAGGCCTTTTAAAGGCTCTGTGTATGAAATGTGAGAGTAATTGGTGTAGGAAGTACTACACACATTGTTTTCCTAGGTTTCATGGACTGTATATATCTCACAGCTTCACTGTAGTGGGGTTTTCTCTGTGTGTGTGATTCACTATCCTATCTGTAAAACCTTCCTCATCTGTCAGCAACTTCCTTTTGTGTGAGAAGGAAAACGGATTCCCCAACTGGAATTCTTCCCATTTTTGCTATTGCTGCTGCTTCCTATCCTATCAGCCTCCCAGAGCACATTCAGTTACCTGCTGATTTTAAATGTAAGTTGTGTTAACAGACATTAGCAGGATTCTATATGTGTACATGCATGTGGGGTATGTTCTGTTTATATTGAGGATAATTCAGGCATCAGTGGTTTTCAGCACAGCCCTGAGAATATTTTAAATGCTTTGTCTGCTTGTTTGTTTGTTTGATCTGGGAAGCCTTATATTAAACTCCCACATTATTTAGATATCATACACAATAACTATAAAACGGGTATCTTTGAATTTTTATCAATAGTGTATAGTTTCTTCCCACAAAACACTGAAAACTGGCATAAAAAAAACTTAATAACTAGATGCAGGAATTTGCTTTGACCATTCCATTCTGGTTTGTGGAGTAATCAAGCTTCCATGGTGTGAAAACCCTTATTTGTGATGGAAAGTCACAAAAACAAAGGATCTGTTTGGTTGGGTTAATAATACCTGTTCCCCCACCCCCAAAGTACCTGAGTAAACTGCTCTTCAGACAATGGCAAATCCATGCTCTCTCCCCAGAGCTTGGTGTCACTACATGCCTGACCTGAGCCTTGAGACAATCCCATCTCAGGAGCTTTAGGGCACTTGGAGACAGCTTAACAGCCTCTCTCATCTCATCACTAAGTCAAGACTAAGACGTGACAATGTGCTTTGACTTTTTCACTTACAAGGATCTTTAATAAATCCTCATTCTTGCCTTTGCTTACTTGTGAGTGCAGCTGTAAACAGGGGGAATGGGAGTTCCCTTCTAGTCAAATTAAAGACCCGTAAAAGCCAAAGTAGTACAAGATGCTACAAATATTTCAAATATGTGACATTTAAATCCTAATGTCTCTTCCTTGTGACAAAATGTTAAAGGTAATAGATTGTCACAACATGAATCCATCCTCACGACAATAGACATAATGAGATTGTCAGAAACAACCCAAACTGGTGAGACCTCAAGGCTGTAATCTACTTGTCCTGCCCAAGAACTAGAAAGCATGTTTTGTGGGTTGTATACAATTTTTTTTAAATGGTAATATTCTACTTTTTTTCCTCTAAGCAAACCATTTTTTTTTACTGAGATGTTGAATATAATAGCTCACATTCTTCCAGCAATTGCATATATTTCCCCATTTGGATTTCCATACTGTACTTAAAGGTCAAGAATTCTGGATCCTGTCTCCTCCTTCCCTCACCCCCAACTCCCAACGTTACAGCACTATAGGATTTTTTATCCATGTGTGTTTAGTAGTTTTTCTTTCTTCTTCTTCCTTGTGTTCTCACAGCCTGCGGCACAGGGACACACAGGAGGCAGGTAACTGACCTTCTGGACCAGAGCATTCAAGTTCATTCCCAGTGCTTCGTCATCACTTCCGACAACCGCTACATTCTCATCTGTGGCTTCTGGGATAAGAGTTTCCGGGTCTACTCCACAGACACAGGTCATTTTCATTTTCTTCATCAGTAAGCCAAAGATTAGGACTTAGTATCAAAAATGCTTTCTCATCTTACTCCCAAAATAAAGAGGAAAGAGTGGGCTAGATCATTTGTTATCGAGTTAGCTTCAGTATGTTTTTAAGGGGCAGTTTTTCTAATTTCATTCTGCAGGCAAAGCTATGGATGTAAATACCATACACACATGTGTACATACAATTTTAACACAGAAGTATACTTCCATTTTCAATGATTTAAACGGTATTCTTTTCTATACTAGAAAGACTCATGAAGTTGATCTTTTGGAAATAAACCTTGTCTTTCCCAATTCGGCATAGAATCTTGCTGAACACTACACCACCATGAAGAGTAGCTGACTATTGACTTAGCATGTGACAGATGCTCTTAAAGTCTGCATCTGTCTGTGCATTTGCATGCACTCCCTGAGGGACAAACCAAGTCAACTCAGTGTTATTACAGCAGATATAATCCAAGGAATTTTTGAATGTCAGAAATTCAAACTATTGATAAATTTAATAGCATGTCTTTAAAGCACTTAGAAACTGTTGAAAGAGGAGATAAAATTATAGATAATTTATAGTTGAATATGGTTAACGGTTTTTGGGGTTTTTTGTTTTGTTTTGTTTTGAGACAGGATTTCTTTGTGTAGTCCTGACTGTCTTGGAACTTGCTCTTTAGACCAGGCTGGCCTAGAACTCAGATTTGCCTGCCTCTGCATCCAGAGTGCTAGGATGAAAGGCATGAGCCACCACCACCCAGCTTAAAGTTAGACATTAATTACATTTATTTCATTGTAACTAATCAATAGAACTGTGGCATGGATTGTTGTTTACTTTGTTTTGACTTTTTGGTGTAGCTGAGTACAGTCTCTTCCACTGTTTGATGCCCAGTGCCTGGAGGAAGATATTTAAATAGAAGAAGAAAATGCACGGATCTTGATTAAATGCAGTGGGAGTGGGAAATTCTATTTAATTGAAATTTTTAATTAAGTGCTTTATAGCAAGTCCTCTTTCAGGCTTGCTAGTAATCCTTATGAAATGCACGGGTCCTTGCTTCTCTTAATAAGTAGGTGTACTGATGATTCTTCACAGAGTTTAAATGTGTATTTTTGAGACTGCTGTAACAGCTAAGAGAATAAGGAGAAATTACTCTCTTCAACTGAATATTTATAGAATGAGCCTTAAAAATTACTTGTAGAAATTATTCTGTTTATTTTCTGCTTTAGAAAATTGATTCTCATTTTCTTACAGTCCACTTCATTTCGATGTAAGTTCACAAAAGCAAACATGATCATCCAAGCCTCTCTGAGCTTTTTGTTTTGTTTTTTGTTCTTTTTGATATTTCAGTCTACAGAGTGGATTACTTTGAAATTAAATTCCATCAACATTATGTAAAACTACAGAGTATATTGATGCTTTCTAAAATTGTATTTATTATACTGAATCTTGTGTTTTGAGAATCTATTTTAGATTTATGCTTTTCATTATTATAGAAAAAAGAACAACCTGAGCATTATCTGGTATGCCCTCCGTCCTCAGACTCTGGGTCACACTTGATGTAACCCTCAGTAGTTTTCCTTAACAGAGTTTTCCTTTCAGGCTGTGTATTCTTCTCACACTTAGAAAGGTTATTTAAAATTTACCGAGTAAGGTACCCCATCCTTATTGGCTTATAATTTTTAAGTTTTGACTATGCACAGAATTACATTACCACCTCACAAACTCTCTGGGTGCAGAACAGCTCCATGACCCCAATCGCCTCATGTCACCTGCTGGATGTCCCCTTTTTCCCCACACCCCCAAGTCCTGGCAACCACTGCCTACTTCATATCTCCAGAGTGGCCTTTGTCAGAATATGGGTTGAGTCATAAATTATATGTCTTTCATTTTGACATTATAAAGCTTTTCAATTCATTGACATTCCCTGTTGTTTTTATTGTATTATATGCATTAAATACCAATCTACATTCAGTAAAGCTAGCTTGATTTTCATACAGCACTAATTACACAATTCCTGTATCCATTCTTTTTTCAGAACTTACAAAATTCTTTGGCATGCCTATTATTGCTTCAGCTTCACAAAAATCTTGTCTCATGGACAGGTGTCCTTGTCCTCTCGTTTTTTAGATAATATGAACTGAAATTTAGAGTTAAGTCACACAATGAAATTTAAGTAGCTAATGGTAACAGAACTGGGGCTTGGACTTGGCCCTTCTGATTTTATATGCAGCATTCTTTTCTTACCACATTGGCTCACACAAGTGTCATCGTCCTTGGTTAATTTGGAAGCTGCTGTAATGTGTATCCTGAGTTCCTTGCAGGCCCGCCATGCTCCATTAGACTTAACAAAGTTGATGTCAGTCCACTCCCTCCCAACAGAGACCTTGCAATACCCTGTATAAAAATACACGGCTCTGTGTATGTAAAAAATTACATAAGAAGTAGCATTATTTTAAACTTCATATCAAATGGCTGACAAAAATTTATATATTTTCTATAAAAGTGCAGAAAAGTAAGTCTTAAATGATAGTCCTCCCATATGTCTTCTATACAGATGCAGCTGCTAGTTTTATTTAAAAGTCATTTCAGTGAGAAAATAGTAATCTGTGCTTTCATGGCAATAGATAATATCAACTAATTTTTTCCCTTAAGTTTGATGAAGCAGCAAGGGAAAAATTGTATGATCAGCTAATATATAATGGCAAAGCCATCACAAGTGTTGAATTCAATTATATTTTAACACACAAGCCCAAAAAAAAAATCTTCTCTTATTAGATTGGGGAGGGTACTTGGGTTGTAACAGGAAATTCTTGAAACGTAAATCATGTTTTCAGGGCACAACCAGAGAAGCAGAAGCAGCAATGAAACCTCCCCGAGCAGTGGAATGATTTTTCGGGCCACACTTAGATGCAGTGGGGTAGAGCCCTGTGCTGGGATTGGTTTTTTTTGTTGTTGTTGTTGTTGTTGTTGTTGTTTTTTGTAGCACAGCTGTCAAATAAAACATTAACTAGAAAATTTGTTCTGTCAAAAAAGGGATATTCTAGTGTTTGTGGTAATTTTTGATATTTGTGCATGGAGAGGTAGCCTGGTATTAAAAGAAACAAAAAATAAAGGCTGAGGAGCACTTATGAGATTATCAGAAAATAATTTACCAAAAGAGCAGCAGGTCTTTATACTGTGATTTATTTAGGAGGAACGAGCCTCCATATCACAGCAGCAGCAGCAGCAGGGATTGCCGCATTAGGCTGCCAGACAGAGCGGCGAAAGCAGAGCCACAGACAGAACGTTGCCTGGAGTTGAGCCTGCAGTGTGAACTGTGGAGACTACAACTATGCCGGCTTCGAGAGGAAACTCCTTCGGAGTAACATTTATGTGTTCTTCCCATTTGGAGTGTTCCTCCATTCACTGGTTTTAAATTGTTCTTTTGGAGAATACAGCATTGTGTACCTATTCACTTGAGTTCAGTGTTTGTCTACACCATTAGACACTAAAGGCCCTGAGGGTGGAAGCCATGTAGCCTCGCCTCTTGTATACATTTAAGAAAGCCTAATGCTTGGCACCTAGGGAAATACTGTGGAAGCTCCATAACTTTATTTCAGGGGGAGGGGAATCAAAACTAGTCAATTTTAGAAGAAAAAGAAACCACAGCAAATGGGTATCTATTTTCCTCAACCCGACACTGGAGGAACAGAGCAGCGGTTTAAGGAGGGATAACATGGGAATCATGGGAAACTGTCTGTAATGACTGCATCCCACCTTCACAGCTAGACCTTCCTACCTGCTCCCTGAATTGAGTTGGAAATTGAGTAAGCTACCCAGCAAACAGTTCTTGTGAGGTTCCCAGTTCACCTGGACATCTAGGCCTCCTGGGGACCTAGTTGGTAGTACTCCTACAACCCCACATAGCTGCTGGGTACAAAACAGACATAAGCCTACTCCTGACGAGCACCCTCACTTCACCCCTGCAGTTCCTGAGCTCTCCACTAAAGAGTCACTGGTCAGACTGGGATTCAAACATAACAACATGGCGTGCCAGCTCCCTTCAGCAGTTAAAACACACAATGAACTCTAATTATCAGAGGGCAGCCAGCTGCCCAGCCTTTGTACCCTACCCTGCAAGATGTGGTGTGGCCTGACCCATGTACTCCTAAACATCTTCACTTGAAAATGAAATAACAAGATCCATACACTTCATATTTCATTTTAAAATTTTGCATTCTTCCTAGCAGATGCCTTACTGATACAATCTGACTTTATAAGTGAAATGGCTTAGTGTCGATTTCAAAGGTTGAAGACATTTAAAACTTGTGGCACATTTAACAGTTCAAACACCAGCCTTAACAGAATGTTTGATCTGCCTTAATTGCAACAGGCAAATGTACTTTAGTAACTGTAATTTGTAATTGAAATAAGTCTGAATATTAATTAAATAAAATAAGATTTAAAAAGAAAAATTTTAAAGGTATGTAAAATAAATGAAAAAAGTTAATTAAATAAAATTAAATTTAAAAGAAAAAGAAAGAAGTATGGTTTTAAGGTTGGTAGCAGTAGGTTCTGCAAGCCTGCTGCTCATGAATGAAAAAGATGCATTTGACTTTTACCTGATATAGATAAGTGTTTCACTAGTTTATCTCTAAATGTAAAACATTTATAAGAAATTTTAAATTTACTATAATCAATGATTTAAAATTTTAAGTGAATACTTTCTTATTTACATTTGTTATCTTGAAAAGTAGCCAGGCGGTGGTGGTGCACGCCTTTAATCCCAGCACTGGGGAGGTAGAGGCAGGCGGATCTCTGAGTTTGAGGCCAGCCTGGGCTACAGAGTGAGTTTCAGGACAGCCAGGGCTACATAGAGAAACCTTGTCTTAAAAAAACAAAACCAATGAAAGAAAAAAAAGAAAAGTTATATACATTTAAATGCCAACCTTTAATTAAGAACTTAGGCTTTTGAATATTATTTGGGATGTTCCAAGTTGAAACACTTTTTCATTTCTTTAACATGTGAGTTTTATGTGTCCTGCTGATACTCACTTCCTTTTAAAGCCATGCTGAATATTGGTGGTGGACATTCTGTAACACTCATTTACAGACCGTAGACTTTTCAAGGGAAAATGTTAGCAATAAACAAAGTAGCATAGAGGGGGCTGCAGGTACCTAGTTCTTTAGACAAGTCTATGAATGATCCCACAAAGTTGGTCAAGCAACAATTCTCCACAGCAAGGAGTCGGGTTTTCTGTCTGACACTGTTATGTGGACCACTCTTCCTGGGCTTGAAGTCTGGACTGTGAATAAGTTGACTGGGTTCCTCTGGACTCTCTCAGTCCTTCCCATTAAACTCTGTAATCCTGGTTTCACCATCACCCCAAAGGAATTTTCATCATTTAGAAAATTAAAACGAAGAAAGAACGACAGGGTTTGAACTGCAATCATGATAAATTGTTCATCAAAAGTTAGTCCATGGATTCTTGGTTTGAAAAAGTAGGAACTCTCCTCTTCAAGGTGACCTAAAACCAGAGGAGCTTCACTACATCCTCATGAACTCAGAGGACGCTGTTAGTGAGCGACTTCTGGAGTCCTTTCACAGGAAGGCAGCAGGCTTTGGTTCTGAGTCGCAGAGTAACTCAAGAAAGTGTTAAATGGTTCCAGGGTAAGGGTTCTCCTGGGCCTGCTATAACCAGTAAATATTATTCTTTTGTAATTTATAGTAGCTGTTTGTAAGGATATGGTATCCTCATACTCAAATATTATTTGTTGAAATAGTTTTAACATATGCCTTTCAAAAATGTTACCGCTGTTCAATTGATTTTTTTAAAAGTATTATGGATAGTATTTAAAAACAAATAAAACCCTACCCGGTCAGAACCTTCTCAGACTGTCGTGCAGGTCAGGTATTTGCTAGAAGCTTGCTTTGTCTTTTAATTGCAGTGTAAAGAAAATTTGTTTTATATTTCAGGAAAATTGATCCAAGTGGTGTTTGGCCATTGGGATGTCGTCACTTGCCTGACTCGCTCTGAGTCATATATAGGGGGAAATTGCTACATTCTCTCAGGGTCACGTGATGCAACCCTTCTTCTATGGTACTGGAATGGAAAAGGCAATGGGATTGGAGATAACCCAGGCAGTAAGTACAAATTGTTTATTAAGTGAACTTTTGTAAGTGATGTGGACTAATAACATTTGGAAGGGGAATGCTCTTTCATTACGGTGAGAACGAAAGTGAATGATCAAGCATGTCCAATTTCTTAGCTGTAATTTAAGGTTGGCCTAGATGGCATGATTACTAAAACATCCTACAGTCATTGAATTCAAGTCCACTGAGGAACCTTCGTTCTCACGTTATAGTCATTCTTATGCAGACATGCTAGTTCTTGGCTGCAAGGGCTGTCACCAACTAAAATAGAGGTGTGCTCATGAACAATAATACGTAACATGAAAGTGAAATCACATATTATCTTGTTTATTGGATTCATGCTTTAAAAGAGCAAAATAAAAGTTATAATTTTGGAAATCTACAACTTTGTAAAATTATGCTCCCATTTACATATTAAAAGATAAAAGAGGTCATAAAAGGCCAATATGGAATATTCAGATTGGCTCTTGGCTTTTCAGGTGGGAAATGAAAATGTTCACCAACAGCATTAAACATCTTTCAGAAACTGCACCGAAGGCAGTAAAACAACAACAAAAAATGTGTAACCATTTAAAATTGTAATTCACAGAAGGCAAAAAAGGAAACAGCCACCATTAAAGCCAATCGCACACAGCTGCAGTCAAGAGAGAGCTTTCAAAAACACATTAAGAAGTAGGAAAAACAATTAAAGGGACCACCTGAAAAATGAGAATTTAATTAAAATGATTATGACAACAGAGACGAGTTCCTGTAAGAATAGCTGTAGATTTCTATTTCATAAGGTAGACACTGTGACTGCTCTTACGTGTTTACCAGTTCTTAATTGAAAGCTGCTTGCATGCATTTGGTTAAGGAAGGCTCATGCTCTTACCTGAAAACTGTGAGGCACTGTGTCTGGGAATAAGTATATTTCATCCTGCCATGTTTTCCATTGACTTCTCCAGGTTGTGCAAAAATGGGGAATACTTGTGTGAAAGTGAACACTTTGTTCAGAAATTTTTAGTAAAATGCTATTTATTTAGTAAAATGCAGTTTATGTTTCAAAGCTATTTTTTCTTTCTGTGTGCATTAGAGACTTTGGATTAGATCATATATAAACATATTAGTTGATAGCTAGTGGACATATTTATGACTTTGATCAAAGATAACCTTCTATGTGAAGAGAGTAGGAAGATAATTTTAAAGTGCTGATACTGTAGGTAATGCAGTCAGAGCAAACCACGGTGTGTGTTCTGTGGGCAAGTGTGCTTTGGACATGTCTCATACACAGACATCTCTACTTTCTATGTAATTACCATCAACTTAAGGTAAAAATTCAGGGATTTTGTTTTTCATTCTCTATAAGAATGAAATATATGAATGATATATATGTGTGATCCTTTCTCATGAGTGTGGCACTCTGATGCCTCTTCCTTTCTAGCCTCCTATATTGAGTGGCTACTTTCGGTTTCTTTTTTCCTGTTTCTTTAAATACAAGATTAAATAAATTATCTCAGGCAACCATAGGTTTAACATAGATAATACATAAATCTGCCACTTTGTTATTTTCTCAAAGAATTTAGGAAAGCCCTTTCCTTGCCTTGAAATGTTTTATGAATGTGTAGCAATTTATACCCACAAAGACAGAGAGTTGAGTCTTTTTTTTATACTCAAGTTGATTGCCTTCTCTACGTTATGTGGAGTTATCAGCGTGTGTATTCCGAGAAATAGCTAAAACCGTGCTGGCCATTCCTGAATGGAATTGCTCTAGCATTTCAGAGATTTAATTATGTTTCAAAATTAGAAAACTTCACATTTTCAGAGTAAGTATTTTATATCTATTTACACGTTAAGTGATATGTGCAGGTATTTAAATATATGCTATTTATTTAGGTGCCTTATAAATTGCCCCAGAGATGGTTTTTATATGTGTGTCACTTAAATAGAGAATCGAGGAGGAGTGATGGAATACTGGGACTCGTTGTAAAAGAGAAATCTGAGTTCCTGGCTCTACTGTGGCCTTTCTGTCTCTCGCCTGCAAAATAAAGCAACAGTGGTGGCTGTTATCAGAGGCATAAGGTGCTCAGAGGAAGTAAATCCCCACACCAGCACATCTTGGTACATATCAAAACATTAGAGTTTCCCTGCAACATCCACTAGTCTCTCATTGTCTGTAATATGGTGGACAGGAACACTTAGAAATACAGGTAATGGAGACGGGGAAAACCAAAAGAACACAAGCACATCTAATCCAAATTTCAGAAAACTGTTATGTATTTTGACTAAATTTATTGCTTTATCCTTTCTGGTCCTTTATAATGTCTAATGCCCCAATCCAATTCTGCTTTAGCTTTTGAACACTGAATCCTGGAGAAAGACATACAGATACTTTTTCTTACTATGAGAGTATACACACATTAGAATAGAAAAATGAAAAAAAACAATCTAAGCTTTCAGAAAACAAACAGCAGGCAAGCCCAGACATTTTTACTGTGTATAACTGTTTTAAACCTTCCCAGGATCTGGTTCAGTTTTCTCCAGCTCAGCGAAGGCTGTGAGCAGCTTGAGTCCCAGCGCCTCTGAGCCTTCAGGCTCCGGCCGCCGCCGCCGCCGGCCTGCATTGTGTCCACAGGACCAGCCCGTGAAAGCGGCCCACACTGACACACTTGTAGGATGGCCTGTAAATACACAGTGGCCCTTCAACTTCCAAGCTTTGATTTTAGACCTTTTTCTCGAAAGAAGAAAAGTGGTACCAGGGGCAACCTACTGCTTTTCCCTGCGTCTTTCAGCTATTTAACTTTATCTGGAATTTTAAAATCACAAGAATAGTTAGTGATTTTATTTGCAAAGGTCATAAGCAAGAGCCAAATACCATTCTCTTTAAATCTGATATTGGTGTTATATATAAAGTTGGTAGCTGTGTAACTAGTCTAACCTAATGTTATACAATGTTAATATGTATATTAGTTGGATAAAAATCAGGCTAACTCAACTTGGATGAAACCTATAAATAGTATAATTTGGGGCTTTAAAAATGACTCAGATGTTTTATGAAACCTGTCTAGATTACGCAGCCAAAGGCTTGCTTTCTGCAGACAGGCCGTTTTTCACCGTTGGCTCTATTGTCTTGTGATGGTTATCTGCGTGGAATGCAGTTTCCCCGATGAAGAGAAGGCTGGAAATAGTGTTCCACTTGGTTGTGGATGGGTTTTGTAACATTAACCAGGACAGTTTCAATGAAAGGTGTGTTGTGCAGAAAGCTCGGCCCTTTGTTACCTCTCCCCAGTCTGCGTCCTAGCTGAGATTCCAAGAGTGGAAGATTTTCCCTTCAGAACAGCGCTGACTCTGTCAGCCTCCAAATTCCAGAGAAAATGTGCTCCTTCGGTGCACTAAAGTGGTATTTAAACACTTCCAACTTTGACATGATCGCACTTATATAAACAAGTTAAAAACATACAACAATGTTATTATTTATTCCCTATTTTATATTACATCAATAAATCATAAACTTGAATTTTAAAAACTAACCACTTACGCAACACTTTTAGTTTCAAAGTAAATTTTTTTTTACAGCCACAGTGTATTAGCTTTGGGAGCAAATGGTTGCCGACTGTGAGGGTGTCGCATAGATTTGTGTGTTGCACTATTTCAGTAAAGTACTTTAACATTCTTGCATTCTGGTTTTGATTTGATGGAAAGGTGGCATATTTTTTTTCCTCTTTGCAATCAGACATGCTAATCTATGTCAGCTTTCTTCTTATAGGAATGGCGTCTATGGCTGGGGGGGAGGGGGTAGTTTTTTTGTTTTTTTTTTAATAACAAGATTCTGTTCTTTAAGAATATTTCAGCACCGTTAATTAGAAAGACGATTTTATTAACCATAAGGCTAGCACTAACAGACTGCAGAGCTGCTTTTTAAAGTACTGTATTCCAGAGCTGCCCTGCTTTTTCTCTGTCTAAAACTTCATTTTGTTATACTCTCATCAGTCACGTAAGTCATTACCGTAAATCCTACTGTTGTTAATTTTACTGGTATCACCCTAATGAGACATTCCTGCTATAATTAAAAATGAATTCCAACTTTAAGGCATTCTAAATTTTTTTTAATGAATTTAGAATGATCTTGCCCTATGACTATAAATACCACTGATACACACATAGACTACTCATCAAGTCTGTAAGAGAAGTGGTGTCTCAACATGTCCAGGTGTGAGTTATTTACTGGTTACCTCCATGCATATGTGCTTATGCATATGTATATTTTTATGTATGTATTTAGGAGTTATGTCCTTTTTACCATAAAGCCTAATATGTTTTACTAAAGCTACTGATAAATCCTTATTCTTTGTCTTGGCAAAATATAGATGGCTGTGGTGCAGGGTTCTCTCTTTAAGTAGGTAGCCTAGAGCGCCATCTGCTGGACACACTTGGAGACGTAAAGCTCTCAATGGGAAAGGCCTGGCGTGGAAACACTGCTGTGTTTTGTCTTAATTGCCTGTGATATATTATTATTCGTGGGTCTCAAATGTCAGGATATGTACGATGTCTTGAACCTTGTCAGTTTTTTTTTAAATCATTTTATTCTTCTGCTCACACCCTAACCTGGAATTGGGACTTTATAATAAATAATTTTAAGGAAAGCATAGTATCTGTATGATAAAACAAAGCACGACAGTTTGTCCCGAGGAGATAAAACTCGGGTCTCCAGTACATCACAGTCGGCAGAAGCTGTTTAGATAGTTCCTAATCTCAGGTTCCTAATATCCACTGTCTTGTATGTGAAAGCTGGGCTTGAGACATGTGGCCTTTATGTGAGGGATGAGGCTGGACCTGGTCTTTGTCGAGGACACCGGTTCTTACATATGCCTCGTTCAGACTGCAGCCAGCTCCTTCCTGGCCTACTGCTCTACCTTCTATTTTTCTTGTTTTTTCTTTGAGTCTTGTAAAATTTAAAGTACGGTTTGAAGCAATATGTTGGCAGTGTTCAGGTTTGGGTGACATTAAAAATGTCTATGAAATTCTCCAGAAGGTCCAGGATGTTTAGTGCTCTGTGATGTGATACAGGCCTCAAATTCCAGCAAACAACTCTGCGTTTACTTCTTGTGCTAATAGTGGATGTGCTAAAAGGAATTATATTCACATGGCAAACGAATACAACCTTAATGTTCACCATATGCAGAGCAGTTGGGGGATGTGCCAATATATCACATTTATTTACCTTGTTTGGTTGCAGAGAAAATCACTCTACCATTAGCCTATGGGCTGTAGCCACTTAAATATGAGGACAGGGAACTGATTTATGCCCTCAAACTGAAACTGAGTATCTTCATATGTAGACATTGAGGCAGTCCCAAATAGAGTTGTACATACCTCATGCTCAAGATAGGAATTTTAATTTCAAATAGTGGCTCAAATTAATGAGACTACATACTACTTCGTGACTGTCATTAAATAGACTCTCAGACACTCAGAAGCCAAATATTACCCAGAAACTGTAATTGGTGTCCTGCACCCTTTCTTACACATTCAAGTAAGATTTGGCTGCTTCTGGAATATGGTACAGTGCATTTCCCTCCCCCATGAGTGTGGCATTACTGTAGCTTTACTAAGTACACATTTAGTTGAGACCTCTGAGCCAACATTAAACTGATTGTTACCGCCTTTCCGAAAGGTTCATTTCATTAGCAAGATTACATGAGACCTTACAGGTATACATACCTTATATTACAAAGTAGATATTCCTGAAGTTGTACAAAGAGCCATCTTACATGAAATTATTTGTGTGTTTCTAATTATTTCTTTTACAAAGCAACAATCACCCTACTTTTTCTAGTCGCCTTAACCTTCATGTGCCAGAGCCACTACTTTATAGAGCTGATTAAAGTGCTAATTAACACATTTTAGAATTGGTTACATCCTAGGTTTTTCTGGTGGTTGTTATCTGGGTGATTTACTTGTTTAGGATCCCCAGTAGTCTGGGCTGGGCTGGAACAATCTTCCTGCCTCGGCTCCCAAGGGTTGAGATTACAGGTGTGATTGACCACACCCAGCTTGTTGTCATCTGCTTAGATATACCATTGCATGTCACTTATCCACTGTTTTTTAAAGTAAGTTTTCTTACATTCGAGTAGGTTTGGTCAGACTTCAGTTTTAGGATCAGAAGATTTTGTTTTTGTAGATTTATTTATTTTATATGTATGGGTGTTTTTGCCTTCTTGTATGTATGAAGTCAGAAAGAGGCATTGGATTCCCCAAAACTGGAGTTTGAGCCACTATGTGGGTGCTGGGAATGAAACTGAGGCCCTCTGCCAGAGCAACAAAAGCCCTATGCCACTGAGACACCGCTCCAGCCCCTTGCGTATTTTTAATTGAAGAAAAAAGTTCTCTAGACTTCAGTTCCTTTTATAGCTGGACTCTACCTGGGGGGGGGGGGGGGCATTCTAGTGTTCTCTTTATAGTTGTAGTTTTCCGGAACTGAGAAGATTACTTTATTTCTTTGGGATGGTTTAGACCAAGGCTTTTTGTTTTTGTTTTGTTTTGTTTTGTTTTCAAAACAGGTCTTTACAATATAGCTCTGCTTCTCCAGGAAATCATAATGTAGACCAAGCTAGCCTTAAACTCAAAGACATCCACCTGCCTCTGCCTCCCAAGTGCTGGGATTAAAAGCGTGCACCATTATTACACCAAGGCAGACCAAGATGTTTTTAATAACTAAAGATGTGAAAACCATGTATGGCTTTCAAAGTACCTAACTTACGTGTATTTAACAAAGAAACTTTATGTTTCTTTGATAAGGAAGATACATTAAAAAGAATTTTAGGGCCAGGTGCTAGTACACACCTTTAATCCCAGACAGAGGCAGGTGGGTCTCTATGAGTTCGAGGCCAGCCAAAGCTACATAGTGAGACCCTGTCTCAACAGACGGAAGCTGCTACAGAAAACTCCAAGTACTCAAAATTCAGAGTTGTGGAGCCCAGTCCAAATCCCACACCTAGAGCTCAAAGACCATTGGAGAGGAGGGCAGAAAGATGGTAAGAAGCACAAGAGCGGTGACTTTGCTGTGAGGGTGTCTCCTCGTCGTAGTATCGAGGCTACACCCCTAGAGTCTCACCAACATGACTGCCCAAATATAAGCCAAACAAGGATGACACCAAGGGACATGCCAAACTGGATGGGAGAGGCCCATGAGAGGAAAGCTGTGAACGGGAGTGGTGGGAATACCCAGAGAAGAGCACACTTGTAGTCCGGTACCAAATGGTCAGCCCTGGAGACATGTACACTAGTAGCACTATGTGGACTCAACAGGTTATATTTAGGAATATATGTGTATATAAATATATATGTATACAACAACAATTCATGAAAAAAAGGCCATGAATTTGAAGGAGAGTGAGGGAGAGGATTTAGGAGGAGGAAAGGAAAAGGAGGAATGTTGTAATTTAATTACAACCTAAAAAATAAACAAAAACTAGCAACAATAAAAAGAACTTTAAATGACTTGTGTAATTAGTATAAACAGATTAAAATTTTTAATTTCTATTCATAAAACTCAGCGTTGGATATCAATAAATCTGACGATGTCTCTCCTCATCAGTTTTCTTTTCTTTTTTTTTTTGGTTCTTTGAGACAGGGTTTCTCTGTGTAGACTTGGCTGTCCTGGAACTCACTCTGTAGCCCAGGCTGGCCTCGAACTCAGAGAGATCCGCCTGCCTCTGCCTCCCGAGTGCTGGGGTTAAAGGTGTGCACCCTCTGTGGGTAAACTTTGTGTATCTACTTTATTAGACACCTGCAGGAACTATAGATGAACTAGGGCCTATGACCAAGCAGTCCACTACTGAGAGTCCACAAAGGAGTCTCAGAGTAGGAGAGAACCAGCACAGTCGTTCAGTAGAGGATGGTGTGTGAACAAACTTCTATCAAAGATGCTGCACGCATTTGATATGGACATGGATGCAAATGTTCTCTGTACTGCCAAGTGCAAAAACCAACAAACTATATCATGTCTTATGCATACTGTTAAATTATATGCATATGCTTAAAAGCCTGAGTGTATGAATGTACACAAAAACTGGAATCATAGCCAGGCAAAGGCCAGAAAAGTTCACTGCAAGTTAGTAGGAGTAGGAAGCTAGTTTACATCATCCTCATGACTTACTAATTTACCTGGACATTTTATAATGAGCATGTCGTACTCGATAACGAGAGACACTCAGAAATGTTTAAAATTGGAAAATAAACCTGACTGTGGAAGTTTATCTGCATTTTCTGCTCTTCACAGGTGTGTGAATTGTTGGGGAAAGTTGAAAAATTGGAGACAAGGCAAAATGTAAGAAATCAGAGTATAATTTTGAGAAACTAAGGTGTATTATTCCTTTTCAAGGAAGAAAAAGAATAAGAACCATCTCTAATTGGCACTTATGCAGCCTGAAATCAGATAACAAAAGTTGAGAAAAAGTGTCCACACTCACATACACACTCACACACATACACATACACCCATATACACACACACATATACACACATACACCCATACACACACACATATACACACATACATACATACACACCCACACATACACCCATACACACACACATACACACACACATACATACACACACATACACACACACATACACTCACATACACACACATACATACACACACACTCACATACACACTCACATACACACACATACATACACACATACACACACACACTCACATACACACACACATACATACACACACACTCACATACACACACACATACATACACACATACACACACACACATCCCCACACATACACCCATACACACACACACATACACACATACATACATACACACATACACATACACACACACACTGCTGGATGGATATCTCATGGGTGCTTAGGACTTGTAGACATTTTGCATGTTAACACTTCTCTCCTCCCCCTCTTAGGTTTTTTGGGACAGGATTTCTCTGTATAACAGCCCCGGCTGTCCTGGAACTCTCTTTGTACACCAGGCTAGCCTCAAACTCACAGAGATCCACCTGCATCTGCCCTCTGCCTCCTGAGTGCTGGGATTAAAGGCATAAGCCACCATGCCCAGCTAACACTATTCTTATGATAGCCCTGTGTGAAAACTTCTTTTATTGTACCTTGTCTTTATGGATAACACACAGAGAAACTAGTACATTAAGATTTTTTTCTTCTGTCTTGGCCTTGAAGCCCCCGAGTTAGAGCTGAGTGTATGCCTAGTAAACTAAGAGAACACCTAGTGGGCAAGTGCCAGAGTCTGGGTTCAAATTCAGACACTCTTGGCCATATCTTTTGTTTGTGGTGCTGGGGATGGAACCTAGGACCTCACACATGCTAAGCCTATGCCTTGCCACTGAGCTACAGCCCCAGAGGCCTCTTTTTTAACCACTAAACTGTACTACAGTTTTTACTAGATTTAATTGGATTATCAGCAGTACAGAATCTGATGGAGACCTATCATGAAAGCACTGAGTATTTACAAAAGACATAAAAAGACAGTTTTGTTACACTGATTTCTTGTGACAGTGCGTGTCATGATAGAACTTAGGAGGTTTGGGTTTCCTCTTTTTTGTGTGTATATGTAAGCATACTCCATGCTGAGGACTGAGCCCAGTGCCTGCTCCTGCTCAGTGTGCATTCTACCACTAACCGTACCCTATTCCCTAGGATAGTATTACAGAATCTCCCATACAAACTCACTGTTTAGGATAGGCTAGAAGATGAGTCCACTGTAAAAAAAAATAAAATAAAAGGATATGTGGCAAGAGCTTTGACTGACTTTCATAACAACCTTGTCTGGCCTTACGTTAGTAATTGTAGTGGTGTTTATGAAAGGAGCAGCACCTTTTTCTGGAACATGTGACACTCTCGATGCACTTGTGGCGATGTTGACTGTAGTCTGTATGTGTAACCACACCAAAAGACCATGATGAGTGCTGGGGGACTGTGGTAAAGATGGGGTAACTAGAACAGATTTCAAATAATTTAGCTGTGCATAATTAAAAAGGTAGAATTTCCACTGAAAAATTAGGAAGTTAATGGAAATGTTTAAGAAACATTTATCAGGAATAAAGGAAACATTTATCAGCAAAAGCCATTTCCTTTCTTGATTTGCCATTGTGGCGAGCCGCACGAGAAGCCAGGTCTTTAGTTTTCACGTGAATGTTCTGTATTAATCAACAGCAGCTAATAGCCAAGCTGCCTGTGTGAGCCCAAGTCCCTCT
This sequence comes from Onychomys torridus, assembly GCF_903995425.1. Taxonomy (NCBI): domain Eukaryota; kingdom Metazoa; phylum Chordata; class Mammalia; order Rodentia; family Cricetidae; genus Onychomys; species Onychomys torridus. The sequence continues at coordinate 63,763,482 of NC_050448.1, forward strand.
CCGAGGAGTAACCGTATGTCTTCTGTAGTGTTTTCAATACTTGGACCTAAAACCCCAGTAGGCTTTATTAAAGCATACCTAGATCCAAAGTGACTTCTGTTTTTTTGTTTGTTTAAACAAAATCAACTTTTGTATTCTATTTTGGTTTTCTTTACATACACAAGATTTTACTAATGTGGAAAATTGTACCACTGGTGTTAAAGACTATTAATTAATGTTAAATGCAGACTCTGCATGCAAAACACTTATAATAAGTGCCTGAGTTTCAGTAGTGGTTTTAACTTTTAAAATCACTTACAATTTGTAGGATTATGGTAAAATAGACAAAACTTGGTTTCTGTTTTGCTTTTGCAGTGTTGGGATTGACTCCAAGGCCTTATGCTAGTGAGCACTGTACCATAGAGTCGTACCCTCAGACACCAGTGACCATTGTAAATCAAGTCATTTTCAAACAAAAGGCCATATTGTATTCCTGTCCTTACTTTCCAGTGTGTCACGGAATACCTCCAGCCTCAGTAAACATTACGAACTGAATGCCAGAGTGAGGGAGTGGGAGAGTGAGCATCGGGATATGCTGACTGATGACCAAGGAGTCATCCACTTAGCACTTGTGGGAAGAAGTAATTTTGTACTTCTGACACGGAGAACAGGGACGTGCAGAGCACACTTCAATCATGGAGCTGGTGTGAGGGTGCAGCGTGGTGTGCCTGCTGCAGCACCTTCAGTCATGGAGCTGCTGTGAGGTGCATCATGGGGTGCGCCTGCTGCAGCACGCGAAGCCCTCGTGGGGCCCGCACTGCACACTCTGAAAGCTTCTCTTTATAGGACTGGGGCGGTGATGCAGATGACAACAAGACCTTCCTGCACATTGAAAAACAGCCAAAAAATGGGTTAGTTATCTCCTTTACATTAGTGGAGGAAAATCTTGGGAATTGTCTTTCTCATCTGCTGTTTATGAACAAGACAGTACAGGAATTATTTTTCCTCTTTCAGATATGAAATTCTAAGAAATTCAGGCTCCATTTGATAAAAATATTTAATGTTATGAGGGGGACAAAGAAACACACTTAATAATACAAAAGTATATCATCCTCCGCAGTGGTGTTAAGCTAACTCTACTCCTGTTTACAGATAGGCCCAGTGTGCACACACGGTCATGGAGTGCCTCACTGTTTAAGCTGCGCTCCTCAAGGGCATGCACTTTTCCCGAGGCACTCACTGTTGTGTGCTGAGAAAAGCACATCTGTGGAGCTGGCAGGCCTGGGTTTTGTGGCAGGCTTTGGGCTGTCTTTAATCTCATTTGGCTTGTTCATCTTCTTCTAAGACCATCCCTAAAGATGCCCTGAGTCTCCTTTTCAGCTTCGGTAGGATCTGCATCAGTAGTCATAAAACTGCTCTCACACAAAGACCCTTCCTTTGAAGTACGCGCTCCAGCTTTTCAAAGCAGTCCTGGAAGTCTGTCCTTTTTCTCTTTGCATTTTTCTTTAAGAAGTTTGAAGTGTGGCTTCTTAAACTACCAACAAGATAAATGTTCTCCCAGCATCATTGGAAGCCATGGCGATTTTCACACAGTGAGACTTTAAAGGGTTTAAGGGGACCTGTGGTGCTTTATGGTCCAGGCTCCAGTAGACCCTAGATCCTGCTCTCTGAGAGCAGAGGTACAGACTGCTGGCATCCATTAATGAGTGAAAGTTTCTATCAAAAGAATTAACCTGGCCTTTTTCTGAAGACTCCCTGCTCTTTCAGTGAGATTGGTAATGCCTTTGGAATCTGAAATGTAATGCATATGCAGAATCATCTTGTTTGTACAGATAGTCCCCCCTACCATCCCTGTTGGAGCTGACAAGTGGCCAGGAGGGGCAGCCCCAGAGCTGACAGGAGGGCTGTACCCAGAGCCATTTGCTCTTGGCTTTTCATGCAGAGATACAGTGGGGCCTTACCTTTTTTCTCTGTTTGGTATCACCTGGCTCCTCTACAGCCCAGGAGATGATGTAGCCTGTGTGTCTAAAGAGAAATGAGAGATGCCACTAGCCCCATAGAGAACCAGTGTTCTGCCGCCGATGATCCCCCTCTGCCTTTAATTTCATTCTAAATGATTCCCAGTGTGTCTGCTGAGCTCAAGCAGTTTACATAGGTTTGGTTTAAATCTCCTATCATAGAATTATACTGGTAATAGTGAAATTTTAATATTTAAAGCCCTTGGTTTATTGGGACTTATAAAAATCCAACTGGTTTTTATTTTGAACATACTTTTTGATAAGGAGAAAGTGTGAAGAATGCTGTCTGTACTTCAGGTGAGGAAGCTGGAAATGGCTTTTCTTCTTTTGTGTAGTAGCCTTGGGAATCAGAAGCCTTGCATGTTTTGTTCCTATACATGAGGCAAGTTGAGCACGGTTGGATTTTTGTTCTGTTGTTATTTCTTACTGTAAATCCAGCTCTCTAAGAAGCAAGTGGCCGTGGCTCTCCCTTACGCTTTTAATTTGTTGTGTTCTTGGGCCTCCCTGCCACCCCCTTCGTATTTCCTGAACTGTCTAACCTGTTTCCTGCACTAGGAAACACTCTGCCAGCAAAGTCCAGCGCTAAGCAATCCTTTCTTTAGAGATCAGACCCGAGGAAAGGAGAGCCCTTTTTCTGTCCTGGCGTTATTTTGTACATGTATCTTCTGACTTCTGTAGTGAAAGTGATGTGGTGTATTTTGCATATGTGGAAGCTAGTATTTTGTAAGCAGAACAGACTAGTGAATTGTGTTTGCAAAGGAGAACGTTTAAACTTAACCTCTTTTCTGAGATTTCCTACCTTCTGACTTCATAGTTCTAGATTATTCTCAGTTCATCTCTTACATTAAAAAAAGAAAATAGTTGAAATCAGTTTCCTTTCTCTCTTCACTAAGCTCCTGAGAAAATATTCTTAAATCTAGAAACAAACAAACAAAAAAAAAAAGATTGGCTATCTAAAGATATCTATCTGGCCCCTCCATGACCCATCTGTCCTTTGTTTATTTTGGCTTATATGTAAATTGCCTTCATTTTTCATTTATTTTCCTTCAAAACTTCATTTTCCACTGAGGAAAGATTATTTAAATTAAAACATAAATCTCACCACCATTAAAATCATTTATAAATTATGGAAACCAAAAAGGAACAATCACACTGAAAATGTATTCCTTAAATCATAATGATTTTAATGGTTGATTTAAAAAAACATTGCCAATAGATATAATTAGACAGTAATTTCAAGAATAACATAATGCTACTTTTGTGGAATTTAGAATATGACAAGTGGGGGTTATGGAGGGGACCATGAATGATGGCTAACATATTAACTTCTTCAAACATAGAATGTTTCTTCCTAAATCTCATGATTTTTTAATACAAAATTAAAATGGGCTTATATCATTTGTTTCTTTGAAGGTTCCACCCCCCCAAAAAAAAAAAAATTATGGACTTAAGGAGAAAAAAAAAATGGTCTCTGAGAGATTCTTTTTGGTTTGGAAAATATCAAGTAGACATTGTAATAAGTTAGATATGTTCTTCCTATATGTGCCCAACCTGAAATCAGATGAAACCAGGCTCTTGGTCCCATTTGTCCCTGGCCCATTAGTCTATTAGCTGAAATCTTATTTTCCTTCTTTAGGGATATGGGCTAGCCTGGGTCTGGGCCTAGAGCACACCCAGGGTAACACACAAGTCCTTATGGGATAAAATCTCACTCAGAATTACTGGTAGTCACCAAAGCCTTAAGAAACCCCATGGTCACACAGCTGTGCATTGTGTGGATACACATGGCATGCCTGTTACATGTCACGACAGACTTGAGTTACTGCTGGCTCCACAGGAAGCACAAGAATCGAGCTCTTCTCTTAGGGGCAGAGTCCTCTCTCTTGCCTTTTAGGGGGTCATGTATCTCTGTGCCTTCAGTGAAGCCTGTTTCCTCCCTCTGCCACCTGGAAAGCCTGGCATGTGCACATACTTCGCTAGGATGTAGGAAGAGCTCACTGACCTACTTCTTGAAAACTCCCACTTCCGAGGCTGGATCAGTGTTTTAACAGCAGCACTGGCCTCTACAGGTGCAGTGGGCTCTGACGGGGTTTCCTGACTTGTTAGGGGTCTCTCCTCAGAGTGGGCGATGGCTCTAAAGACAACCAGTGTCTGGGTTACAGTGGCAGGTTATTCATTTCTAAAGCTGCTCAGAGGGAGCTACTTTTTGGGCACACTGCCCTTTGGGCTTATACAGTATCAGTTCTCAACTGTGCCAGAAAAGCAGCTCACAGCAGAGGAGTTGAAGAAGGCCAGCAGAACCTGCTTGCTAGTTGTCTGCAAAGGCTTTGTCTTTACAGACTGTGACAGTAGAGGCTGGGTTTAGTTTAAAATAGGGTAGGTACTTCTGGCTAAGTACAGAATCCCCTGTGTCCTTGTGGTACAAATTAAGTCACAACCGAAACCTGTGATTGTGTCCTTCTCTGAGCTGTGGCCAGTTGTGACTTTGACTCACAGAGTGGTGTGGGCTGCTTTTCTCTTGTTATTGTATCCCTCTCCCCCCTCTTCCCTCCAAACCCTCCAGCACCATCAGGAGAATTAACAGGGGTCCATCGTGCCTCTACCAGTTGACAAAAACGTGGGGAAGCACTCAGAGAGCCTCACATCAGAAAACACGCAGCTATTAGGTGTTTAGAGAAAGGCTGCTTGGAGATCGGAATCCTACTTCAGATTGTCTACTAGGGAATTGCAGTAGTCTACTGGAGAAGAGGGGGAGACCTTTCTTTGAAATGTAAATTGAGTCTGAGTTCTTGGTTTTAGTTTTTATTTGCTTCATTGTAATAATTTTTTTGGATAGAATCTCAATTAGATAGGCTTGGCATGGATCAGCCTTGGGAACAAATTATTTCAACTCTATCAGTGGGCTTGGGGGACACTGTGGTGCTAGATAATCACATAAGGGTTCTTGAAACTCAGAAACATATAGACTTCAGAATCAAACTCTAGCAAAGTTTGGATCTAGTCCTAAAATAAATTTTGGACAAATTGAAAACTCTGTAGCTTTGGCATAGACCATAATTGACACGAAGTTATTTAATCTTTGTACAATGGGATTGAGTTGTCTTTTTTTTTTCTTACTAAAGGTGAGACCACCACCCCTCGGGCCATCCTCACGGGCCATGACTATGAGATTACCTGTGCTGCTGTCTGTGCTGAGCTGGGCCTGGTGTTAAGTGGTTCTCAAGGTAAAGTTGTGGTTTGTACAAGGTGTTGGGTGCTCTTATGATCTATTAATGTGAACAGAAATGAGATTGGCTCATGTTCTTTAAAGCTCCAGACTTTTATGGTAGCCACACAGGGCTACTTAAACATAAGTTAGTTAAAATTAAATGAATTAAAAGTCACATTCCTTAGTAGCAGTAGTAACACTTGGGGGTGGGCTAGAGGGGTCCACATACGACCAGAACGTTCTCAGGAGGGCCAAAAGCCAGGTTTTAGCTCCCTGGTCTAAAGGATTTAAGATACTCTATAGACAGCAGCCAATTAGTGTTCTCCTCTCCATGAAGCAGGAACAAGGAGCATCTTTGTGTATGTGTTTATTTCTCTGACCTCCAGTAAGCTGAATGGAAATCCTGACCCTGCCTGTATTGTATGTATGCCTGCATTCAAGCCATGGCATGTGTGTAGAGGCCAGATGACATGTGAGAGTTGGTTCTTTTTTTCCACCATGTGGTTCCCCGGGGATCGAAATCAGGGCATCAGGTTCAGCAACAAGTCCCTTTACCTGCTAAGCCACCTCAACAGCCCCTGACCCTTCTGGATTTCAGGACTAGGACAAGTGGTGTGACTGTCCTAAAACGGCAGACACTGGAATGGAAAGGACCTGGTTTGCTGGATGCTCTGCCGTTAGCACTGTCTTGTGTTTGGTTTAGAGATTCCAAGTGCTCCTTCCAAGAGCACATACATCAAATTGGGATCCTCCAGCAAAGGAGCTGTCTGCAGTCAGAGCCTCTTCCTCCACCTTAAGTCTGCCCATCTCTCACCTGCTGTGCTGAAGACAGAGCACAGAGCATTTCTGCAACCTCAGAACACAGATGATTTCAGTCACCCTATCTGTGGCTTGGACTATAGCTAACAGAGTGAATATTTAAAGTTTTGCTTTGAAAAGTGGAATTGGTAGTGAAAAAGTAGTATGATTTCTTGGATTGTATCTAAACCTTAAAATTAATTACTATTACAGATCATCCTTGCTTTGCATAGTAAAATGCCATGCAAACAGAAATCACACAAAATTATCTAAGACACTGTCTCAGTGGGGATTTTTTTTTTTAATCATTCTTCCACGTTCTAAACTTTTGGCAAAACATTAAAAAATATCCACAATGGCACACACCTTTAATCTCATCACCCAGGAAGCAGAAGCAAGGTAGATCTCTATAAGTTCAAGGCCAGCCTGGCCTATACATTGAATTCCAGGACAGCCAGGGCTACATAGTAGGACCTTGTCTCTAAAGCAAACAAACTGAAAACTAAAAACAAACTCAGTGCAGATTCATGTCTTTGTAAAACAGTTCTCAGGAACAGAGGAACACCACTTGTCCTGGGGGCCTAAGCATCTTTTCTGTGCCTTGGGTAATTGCCAATCTTCTTCTGTTTGCGCCAGCTTCTCACTTCGCTTTTGTTTAGATGTCATGAAATACCCTCTAGAGTTCCCTTAATGGGAGGCTTTCTTAAGTATCATTTCTTCTGGACATCACCAGTCCCATTACACTTTCCCGAGTTATGCCAACAACTTTGTCCACTCCCTGGCTGCATATCCAGTGCCTTGGCAGCATCTGAAGCAATCTCTACAGAAAACTCCATTTATATTCACATCTCTATTGAAGGCCATCATTGTTGACCAATACCCTTTTCTGGTTATCTACTTTTATCGCTGTGAAACAAGGAGCTAACACAGCCGCTGGGCTTGCTGTCTGGGTGTGAGCTGAACAACAGATACTGGTTACAGATGTGCCTTGAACTGTGCTGTGGTCTGGGGGCTTCCAACTATGCTCAGCTGCTATCAACACAAGGGTTCAATGACTGAAGAGCTAGCTCCAAAGTGTGCTTTCTACATTTGCTGTAGTAACTGAAATGTGAACTTTGTGGTTGTGGGGCTAGCGAGTTGTAACAAGTTCATGTATGCTGGAACTGTGCAAAAAAAAAAGACATGGCTGGGACTTATGTTGGAGAACACCAAAAAATGTTTAATTCTGGGGTGCCCAACAAAAGCAGAGAGTCATCCTTTGCAAAAGCATGCTGCCAGTAGCCATGTGTGGAGCAGGCAATGATTCCACGTGGCCAGAGTAAGGCGGAGCACAGACCCGTCCTCCCCATCTCTCAACACTCACAGTTTCTCTCCTTCCCTTTGCATATGGGGAGTGTACAGTAGAAACGGAACAGCCCTGGTGTGTGTTGGGGGGTGGTGTTCAGCAGTGCCTGTCCTGGCCCAGGGTGCCCCTAGGGAGTTGAGAGTACCCGAAGTCACTGCTTGCTTTAGGGGCATGAGGAAGCAAGGTCACTCAGTTTAATAGTGGCCGAGGAACCCAGTGTGGGTTTGGAGGTTAGAAGGTGTTATCAGGGCCTCCATTTCAAAATCAAAGCTGTGAGCAGTGAGTGGACACTGCCCTGGTCCGCTGCCTCAGCACTGACCTAGTCTCCTCTGGCTGGGCTGTGTGGTGCCTGGCAGCAGCATTTGCGTCCCTGCCTCCCATGAAGCTGCTCCGAGGCTGGAAACTCTGCCTTTTGGAGTTCAAGCTTCTCCCCATTCACATCCTAATGAGTTTTATCAAGTAACTTCCTGGCTCTGAGGGGAGTGAGTATGTGTAACTTGGCTTCTTAACCTCCCAGTGGAAAGCAAGAGCTGGTCAACAGAAAGACAGGATTGTGCAGAGTACCTGACATAGGACAGCTTTCTGAGGCTGTGTACAACTGTACCGTGGCACTACAGCCTGGCTGATGTCTAGTTCCCTCCGGTCACTAATACTGGAGACTGAACCGCCTACCATGTCTGTTTTCATTACATGATTTGCTTCTTGTTCCTCTCCTCAGAAGGGCCATGTCTCATACATTCCATGAATGGAGACTTGTTAAGGACTTTAGAGGGTCCCGAAAACTGCCTGAAACCAAAACTCATCCAAGCGTCACGAGAGGGTCACTGTGTCATCTTCTATGACAACGGCTGCTTCTGTACCTTCAGTGTGAACGGGAAGCTGCAGGCCACCATGGAGACCGATGACCACATAAGGGTGAGTGCCATAGGCTCCTCTGCAGATTGCCAGTTTGACTGGGAAGCGTGACTGGGAAGAGGGACAAAGTTCACTGAAGAAACCTAGTTTTGAACAGCTGGGCTCTCTTCCCATGCCAAAGGGACACCATTAGATAGCACTTAAAGGACAGGGTCATGGATCGGGTCAGCTGTGGGACATCAGTCAGTGGATGCTCCTTGGAGATGGCCACAGTGCAGTCAGCAGCCTTTAGTTTGTGAAGCCAGCCTGAAGGCTTGCCGTGGTTCTCGTGTAGTGTCTTTCTTTTTCTCTAAGATTCACTGTGCACCAAAGCAAAACTAGACTCTACCGTAAACTGGTTTCCCGCCACATCTGAAGGCAGCACTGGAGGAATTGTGCATTCTTGGGCTCAGCTGCTGATGGCTGTCCCGGCATGCTGGAGAGCTGGACATCAGATGACAGGAGCCACTTCCCTTTCTGTCTGTACGGAATGTTAAGCTAGTGGACACCCAGGTCCTGCTTTGCCCCTCAGGCCAGCTTCCAAAGCAGTAGTGGTTGAGGAAAAGAGCCAGGGTGTTCTTTCAGGGTAATTTTTCAAGGTCCCTTCCTTCCCATCTCCAGGCTGCTGTGTATGTTATGGGTGTGGGAAAAGCTGGGGTGTCCCGTCATTTTCTAAGATGGGAATAGAGGTGCATGTGACCATGTCCAAGGAGGACATTGGGGTAGCAGCAATCGGGCACTTCAGAGAGTGCACATTTTCCTCATACCGTCTACCCCTGGGTGGCTTCCATGCAGTTCTCCCAGACATAACATGACGACCTCTCCTCCCAAGGAAGCTCCAAGGTCTAGAAGTGGTGAGCAGCTCTGCACACAGACCTCACTGGTCCAAAATTGAAGGCCCCCAGCTGCTCCGGGACTTCCATTTTCTTGGTTCAGTGGCCACTTCTCCCCTCTCACTTGCTGGTTGTCCAAGAGTTACCTCCACCTCAGACGCATGTGCACAGGCAAGCCCACTACTCTGCTTTTATTTCTCCCTTATTTCCCATAATCTGCCATTTAAGCCAAGTGCACAACAGCGGCTTCTCCTCTCCTTCTTTCTTTGCAGTAATAATGTTGATAATCTGTCACTGTGAGCTGCGATTATATTGTCAGCTACACTAATAAATCTGTAAAAATAATTTGAAGCTGTTCACTGTCTAGAATAGTTTCTGTGGTGTTCCAGTTAGACCAGAGGCTCTGGGAAGAGCCTCAAGGCAGCAGCAGGGGGGGCTCTTGTGGCCTGTTCACACTCACAGGTTTCCCTGTACCCTGAAGCCATCGTTTTTTGTTTTTTGTTTTTTTCCCTTGTGAAACTCCCCACTGGATTTTAGACCTAAACAAGCCATTGCTTTTCCCCAGCATGCCAGTACTTTATCATTCTAACTTATAAGTGGCAACCTCGTGATTAAAGTGAGCTAGCTCCAGAGAGTGACACTTTCCCAGCTAACTGCCTTAGGAGGAAAGCAAGGAGACTGCAGACTGGAACCCCTGACATCCAGAAATAAAAAGAATCAGCCACTAGCCCAAACCCAAAACTCATTTCTTTGACATACCAGGCAGCCTGGCAATGTGCACACTACTCAAGGTTTCCCACCTGCCTTTGCTCTGATGTCATAATGCTCACTGGCACTTTGGTTTAAAGATCTCACCGTGCATTGGCTGCACACTATGCAGTATTGTAATGAAGAGCTTTTAGATTTAAGCAGGCAGTCCCCTCCAGAGCAGCAAGACCACATCATAAAGTCTAACCACCATTCCCCCGAAGAGAACTGGCTTTTTCCTTTATCCCAGGCTGTTTTAGGATGTGGGCATCCCCAGCAGACTGCTGTGGCCTGCCAGTGTCCTCCAAAACACTTGGGATCCAGGGCTGAGTCCGAGCATTCCTGGGACTCCTGCAGAGCTCTGGAGCTGAAGAGAGAGCTAGAGTAAGAGCCAGTGAGCAGACAGCAGCAAGGAGTGGTGTGGCACGGGAGATATTTGTAGGGTTCACATGCCACAGGAGGGTAATGGTTCCCTGGAGGAGAAGCTAGGAAAACGGTTCTGACCTTGGGAAGCAGCAGGTGGATGAAGATGCTTTGAAGATGCTGTGCATCTGAAGTCTTCATTTCACTTTGTTCCAGACACAGACAGGTTTAGAGACTCTCACCAGAGCAAAGAACTGAGATTGCTGGGTTTATTTTAATATAGTGCTTACCCAGAAGAGAGTCTCAGGAAATGCTGCTCTGGTCTCTGCTGCAGTTCTCAGACCCCCGAGACTGCTGTTTGTGATGAACGGGGCAGCAGGACTTTTAGTCACGATGAAAACTTTTTTTTTTTTTTTTTTTTAAGATTTTATTATGTATATAGTGTTCTGCCTGCACACCAGAAGAGGGCGCCAGATCTCGTTACATATGGTTGTGAGCCATCATGTGGGTGCTGGGAATTGAACTCATGACCTCTGGAAGAAGAGCCAGTGCTCTTAACCGCTGAGCCATCTCTCCAGCCCCCACGTTGAAAACTCTTAATCCTATGCATCTAGTTAATGAGACTGAGAACATGTAAGCTGCAACAAAGCTGTCTCCCATACATTTTTTTCAGATTTATTTCTGAGTTTCTGACAATAAGCTATGTTCACTGGACCACTGACAGTTGGCATCCATGTGAACTGAATACATAGCAAACAGTCCTTTCTTTTCTCCAGTTTTTAAAATTGTCACGTAGTAAAGATTTAAGTGTTGATGCTAAAGTTAGCAGTGCAAAAGCAGGCAGAGTTTGTTCTTCAGAGGGCAGCGGTCTGTGTGCCCCTGCCCACTGTACTCAAGGAAGAAGGGCTGCTCTACCTCTGCCACTCGCTTTGGGAAGGTGAGCAGCAGCCTAACGTGGGCAGGGGAGCTGTGGCAGGAGAGCCGGCCTTCTGTCTTGTGTGCACACTTTCTGCAAGGGGAAAAGCACCTGTCCTGGGCTTTCAGGACTCCATGAACTTTGTTCAGCTATTATGACAGTGGCCACAGGCAGAGGGGTGTCATCCGGAGTCCTGACAAAACCTTCAGATGAGCATTTAAACTAAGAACCATAATGCTCATGAAACATTTTGTCTCAACAATTAAAAATACAATAATGCAGCTAGGGATATAGCTCAACTGATAGCCTGCCTCCTAGCCTGTCCAGGGTCCTAGATGTGCAGGTGCTTGCCAGAACTCTCAGAACTCAGGCTGTGGAGATAGGAGGATCAAAGGTTCAAGGTCATCCTCAGCTACCTAGGGTTCAGGACCATCCTGAGCTCCATGAGACCACACTTAAAAAAAAAAAAATCACATTAGGCCCACAGGCTTTCTTAGGGAGTGGAGGAATATTACAGAATCAAAACACAGATTTCAAGCAGAGCTTATCTGTTCAACAAGGTAGGAGATGAGTCATAGCCTAGAGTGGACCAGGAGGTAGGTTACAATCCTGGCAGCCTGGGGCCTAACTCCCTAGGGAGTTGTGGCTCTCAGTGGCATCCGCCCACCCCCACTACCTTCAAAACCCAGTAGGCCTAGGGAAGGTGTGGAAGCTGCCTGTACTCCCCTTGGCTAGGTCAGGGAAGGCAGTGGCTTAGCTCATCATATAAGATGGACATGCTTCCAGGGAGCATATCCATGTGCTGGTCCCATCCATAGCCCATCCTCACAAGGATTTGTAGAACCAAGTTTGTGGAGCAAAACACAGCACTGTAGTGTTGTCTAATCGTGTCCTGACTTCTGAACAATGGCAGGCCTTCCATAACTCTGTGTCCTGAGAACTATGGGTTACTTCTGCCCCAGCCACCCTCCATCCCACAGCCAGGCTGCTGTAGCAGCCAGTACTCACAGCTAGGCTACTTCCCGAGAGTTCTGTCTGCACTGACTTATTACTGTCTCACAGGCCATACAGCTGAGCAGAGATGGGCAGTACCTGCTCACAGGAGGAGACAACGGCGTGGTTATAGTGCGGCAGGTGTCGGACCTCAGGCAGCTCTTTGCCTACCCAGGCTGTGATGCTGGAATCCGGGCCATGGCCCTTTCTTTCGACCAGAGGTAGGTGACACCAGAATCCTGATCTATCACAGGAGCACTGAAGACTGCTGGGATCATGTTGAGTGACCTAGGGCTGGTGGAGTCCCAGAGCCATCTGCACAATCTGAAGAGCTAACAAATCCCTGAGTTTCCAAGCACACTTTACAAAGTATAAGTTTCTGATGCTCTGAGATAAAACCAGGCTCTCAAAAATAGACAGGACTTAAGCCGCAAAGGCTCAGGGACCACCAGAAAGCTTGCTAGTTCACCTGAGCTAGCTCCTGGCTTGCTCTGGAGATCCCATCTCTGCCTCGTCAACACCAAATGTAAGTGCTGGGGATCTGAACTCTGGCCCTCCCACTTGCCCACCAAGGAACTTCACTCAGCTAGCATCTCCTCAGCCCCAGTTTTTATATGTCATTAACAAGATCTTTAAGGGCTGTACAATGTTTAATGTGAAATACCTTTGATGTCCACCTCTGGAGAGATCTGACTTAATGTTCTGAAACCTCTACAGTTGTACATTTGAGGAGGATGTTGTTTTTCTAGCAACATACACTTAAAATATAGCCATTTCTGTTAACTGCTGATTTTTGTTATGACAACATATGCATAAAACTTCCCACCTGAACTACTTCTGATATTCTGTTCATAGCACAAAGTACATTCAGCATGTTGCAGCCGCCATCACTATCCCTCTATAGTCTACAGAATTTTCCATCATTCCAAGTACCTACTCACCTAGTTCCACCTCCCCCCAACCCCCAATTTTATCCCCAGCCCCTGCTCACATCCATCCTACTTTCTCTATGAATCTGCCCTTTCCAGACACCTCTGTACATGGAAACTTACAGGGTCTTTTTAGAGCTGGCTTGTTTCACTTAGCAAGTTTTCAAGGTTTCATGTTGTAATATGTCAGAATCCTGATTTTTTTTCTTAAATTGTTATATGCATATTCTATTTGTCTGCCCATTTGTGTATGGGTACCTTGGGTATTTTTATGTGTACGTGGTCTGGTGTGAACAGTGGTGTACAAATGCCCACTTAAGTCCCTCCTTATAGTCCCTCCGGGTCAATACCCAGGAGTGGAATGGGAGGATCATATAGTGATTCTGTTACTAACATCTTGGAGAATCCCTGAGCTGCGCCACAGTCCTTCATTCTGACCAGCACTGTGCATGCTCCTCCTTTCTCCCAGCGGCTGTGACACGCTCTCACTGGTTCCACGAACAGTCCGTGTTGTCTTCACGCTCATCGGTGCTCTTTAAATGTGGAACTTTTATGAGCTACATTTTCTGCCTTTTGTTGTTTGTGCTTTCAATATCTCTTAAGAAATCACCACAGCACCAGTCATGAATGTTTTCCTGCTTGCTTCTAGCTTCATTGTATTCAGGTTCTCGCTCTATTTTGTTAGTTTCACTTATGGGAGAGAGGAGCCCATGGCGATCTGCATGCACTTATAGCCTTTCCTCCTGGACAGTCTGCTCTGTCAGGAGCTGTGTGCTACCTACCTTTGCTGTTTCCGTCACTACAACACTGTGGTGTAACAAGTTTTTAGAGAGTCCTCTAAATTCTCCCCCTTTTCTTGATATTTCTTGGCAACTTTGGGGTTGAAGTTCCATATAAATTTTAGACTGAGTTTTGCATTATGAAAGATTTCATTTTGACAGGAATTGCAGCAAGTTGCTGATCACTCCGGGATTAGTATTAACATATCTAACATATCTTCCAGTCCACATAATTCCATGTTTCTTCCAGCACTATTTTGTGGTCTTCAGTATATAAGCTTTCTGTCTCCTTGGTCAAATTAATTTATTATGTATACAGTGTTCTGCCTGCATTATGCCTGCATGCCAGAAGAGGGTGCCAGGTCTCATTACGGATGGTTGTGAGCCACCATGTGGTTGCTGGGAATTGAATACAGGACCTCTGGAAGAGCAGCCAGTGCTCTTAACTGCTGAGCTATCTCTCCGGGCCAAGTTTTTATTCTTTTTAATGCAACTACAAATGTTAAGTGTTCTTAAGTTCACTTTTGGATTATCAGTGTATAGAATTGCTGCAGGGCACCATGGTATATACTTGTAATCCCAGCACTCTATAGGCTGAGATAGTGAGTTCAAGGCAGCCTGGGCTACACAGCGAGGTCCTGTCTTTAAAAAATAAAACAAAAAGCAACTGATTTTTATATACCCACAACTTCTGAGTTTATTTTTAAGCACTAACAGTTTTGTGTGAAGTCTTGAATTTCTACATGTGAAACCATGTACCTTACGACAGAGATCATTTTATTCTCTTTTCGATTTAAATATCCTCCCTTTTCGCTTAGTAGCTATGTTGGGACATCAAGCATTATATTGAATAAAAGCAGTGAAAGTGGGCATCCTTTTTTTATTCTGGTGGTGCAGAAATCCATCTTTCCACCATTTAGTTGGATTGTTGGCCATGGGGTTTTCAGAAATGCTCTCACCTGGTAATTTATTTCTATTCCCACTTTAATAGTAAAAAGAACACCGAATTTTGTCAAGCGCTTTTCCTGCATCAGTTGACACATGGGTTTTTATTCTATTGATGCTTTTGGATGTATTTTACACCTTGAACTGCCCTTACATTCCAGAGGAAAACCTCATAGGCCTGATCTTTAATCCTTATGAGACATTAAAGGTTCAGTTTCCTGACGATCGGCATCAGTACTCATCCAGAAAATAATACTGGTGTGTAATGCTGTTTAGTGTTGGCTTGTTTGGCTTTGGTATCAGGAAAATGGTAAACACCAGAAGTGTTTCTTCCTACTAAAATTTTTTGGAGGAATTTGAAAAATAAAAACTGTGGTAATTTCCTTTAAATTCATGGTAGGATCACTCTACCACGTGGCCTACAGCTTTTCTCTACTAAGTGCATCTTTACACCTCATCTGAGCTACTGAATTTGCTGGTGTGCAATATTCTTCATAATCTCTCGTGCTACCTTTAGCTCAAGTTGTATCAATTTTGCAGATCTCTTCAGGAAGCCCATTCTGATTTCCTACTATTTTCTTAAAATTTCTAGCTGTGGGTTCAATTTACTCTTTTTCTGGGTCATTAAGGTATAAAGTTAGGCCTGTAAGATTGTGTCTTTTCTAATGTGTTTTAGCTACAGCCTTCCTCTTCTCTCTGCCCTTGCTGTCCTGTTGGTGTGGTCTCTGTTTGATCTTAGATGCACTGTTAATGTCCATGCTTATGTGTGTTTCCAGTTTTCACTGTTACTGACTTCTAGTCACTTTGCATGACGTCACACAGTAAAACCCTAACACTTGATATGTGCTTCTCCTGGAGGTTGCTCTGTGTGCACTGCAAAACAAGGGTATTTCGCTCTTGTTGGCTTGGTGGTCGGGCTGTGTGGCTTTTGGTGCTTTTGATGTTCTTATCCATCTGTCTGGTTATTCTGTTTCCAAAGTAGGGTAGTAAAGCCCATACCTGACTGCAGAACCATCTCTTCTCCCTTCCTTCTGTGAATATTTGCTGCACATCGTTCCTGGGGCTTGGATGCTCACTGTGCTGTAGAAACAGTTAGTAGTGCTGTCTCTTGCCACAGTGCTTTTGACTTAAGCCTCCAGACATCAGGGCCACTTACGTTGTCTTACTATGCTGCTTGCCCATCTGTTCATTTGCTCAGCCCATGCATTCTTCAACTGAACAGCCTGTACACCACAGCTCCTGGGTGATTTCTCTTCATCCACGTGGCCAGGTTTAATCTGATGTGTGAAGACTGACTGTAGAAGGACATTTCCCCTTCGCCCCATTTCCCAAACTTCATAGTGAGAGATTCCAGTTTCAGTAAGAAGAGCAGGAAGGTACTGACTGGAACTCCCTAAGAGCCATCTCTGACCAAACTCTGCAGGGAAAGGGCTCAAGAAGCAAAGCCACCTCTGGCTGTTCTCCATCTGTCCCTACATCACCTTCTCAGGACAGGGGAGCAAGTCGCTCCTGTCTCCAGTGATCACCATGATCACCTCACTGGGTTACAAGGATCAGGTCTCTACCCAGAGGTTAGAGTCCCCTCCCCCACCCTAGAGAAATGGGCATTTTGCCCCCTTGCTCTTCAGTTCTGCATTGTCAGAAGTGCTGGCTCTGGCCCTGGACTGCGTGTGCTCCTTCCAGTGGCAACTGCTCCGTGGGCTTTTCTTCTGACTCTGATGCCTGGAAGAGGGTTTCCAGCATCAACTGTTCACAGTTCAGTGATAGTCTGCAGTATCTGTTCCTCTCGTAGACCATAGATGGTCCCTGTGGTGTCAAAACCAATGCCCCATACACCAAGCTTACTTGGGTCTACATGTCAGTCACCAAGAAAGTGTCCCAGGCAGCAGGAAATACAGCCCTGTAACCCTGCTCTCCATCCTTTTGCAGGTGCATCATTTCTGGCATGGCTTCGGGGAGCATCGTTCTGTTTTACAATGACTTCAACCGCTGGCATCACGAGTACCAAACCCGATACTGATGGTGATAAATGCACCTGTCCCAGGCTGATCAGGGAAACACTGAGCATCATGCTATAGAAATAGCGGTCACATCTGAATGTAACTTAAATCTGCTTGAACAAGCAAAATATTTTTAAAAGTTAATTGCTATTTTTGTAGACTTTGCTTGACATTTGGGGGGGTGGGAAACAGCAAAGCAGAGAACTGACTTCTGGTTTCTGTAGTTTAAAAAAAAATCTATATTTTTAGTCATAATGAAAAGTCTATTTTCACCAATTATGGATACAGACAGTGGAGCCAATAATCCCACTAATTCTAACTATGTTGTGAAAAACCATTTCCCATTTATCTGTAATCTTGAGAAATCTGATTTTAGCAATAGGGAAATGGACTCTAATACTGGGACAAGGGAATTTTAATCTGTACTGGGTCCTGTATTTTTCTAGACAATTGTGCTTCTTCAGTGCTGAAATTTCTAGGATTTTAATAGTAATGTTTAAATTATGACAAATGTAATTTAAAACATCTCAGTGAATTATTTCTATATTCTTCTTTGAGCATGTGTTAGACCTAGAAAATTATGGTTTGGGGAAGGCAGTTTTGTTTTACTGTGTGGTAAACAGCAAAGATCTAAGGTATAGCAATCATAAAATAGTCCCTGTTTTTTCCTGGTCTGGCCTCTTCATGGCACAAGGGTGATGATGGAGACGCTCTTGGGCTCACAACCTGTTTTCTTTTATGAGTAAATGTAAGTACCAAAGCCTGCCCAAGGTCACTGTATCCTGCAATGAGGCAGAGCCAGGTGGGGCCACTCCCCCACAGCCTCGACCCCCACCATCCTGGCATGAGATCAGGGCCTACCAGGTACTGTGCTAAGCATCACCCACCCTACCCTTTGTTATGAAACTCTATCTTCCTTTTGATTAGCAATTTGTACTAAGAAACAATGTTATTTTGGTGTCATATAATTCTACTTTTTTCTAGTAGATTGCTATATGGAATTCTGTGAAAATATTTGAGAAAAGGTCTGTATTACATAAATAAAATCTTTGTATGTTGTGAGCTTTGAGTTGAAACTGACCTTGTGTCGTGGCTTCCTGTGCAGTCCACCTAACCTTTTTCCCCTACACATTTAGATGTCTCTAGAGAAAGGGTCTAGAATGAAAAATTCAGTTGACAGAAAAACAGAATAAATGAAACTTGTACGTAAGTTGTTGGAAATGTCTTTTTCACCCATACATTTTCAAACATGATGAGGTAACTATTCACAAAGAAGTCACACTGGTTCTGTTCAGTTTGTGAGTGGTAGCCAATGAAAGTGACTCCCTTGAGAAAAAACAAGAGTGCTTTCTCAAATCTGTGTCTTACTGGGACTTCCACAACCAAATAAGGGCCACAGAGACTTACCAGCATTCACAAACCATTAAGAAAAATAATCAGTAGCAAAACATACTAGAAGTTAACGGGAGTATTTATTTCACTTTGGAAATTAAGGGAAAAGAGAAGCAACTGCATTATGTCCCAGCAGGACACAGGCCTCCTGGAGCCATGAAGACAGTGTCTACCATTGTCTTTACAGCTCAAGACAGTGGGAGATTACCTGAGCTGGAGTAATGCTTCATAAAAGTAAAGTCTTACACACTCTTACATGCCTAGCATGAACCAAGGACTTCTTAGTGGCAGGTCCTGTTTAACACAATATTTCTTCCATTTGATTCAGTATTACTTATGGTGCCCAATTTTAACTATTTTCATTAAAACGAACAAAAAACCCACATCACTTCAAATAAATGAAAGCCAATTAGAAAAGCAGTCAAGGAGGCCAGGAATGAAGGTAACAAGCTGCGGCTCACGTTCTCCATGGTGTATTTAAGCCTGGCTTTAAGACACATTTCCTCTAGAACTTAAGGGTTTTCCTTCCTTGCTTACTGGTTCTCACTGAATAGGACCCTCCAGTCTTTATGGTTTTGTCATTTAGGAAATAATAGGTCCCTAGGGAAAGCAAAAGGCTGGGAAGTGGAGAACAAGAATAGCTGGCAGGTATTAATGTAAACCTGTGGACAGCTCATCCTTCTATGACCATCCCAAACCCAGAGCATACCAAATACCTAGAAGTACATGGTTTTATGAATTGATTCAGACGAGGACCTACTCTGCTTACCAATGAGACACCATACTTCCATTTCTACTTAGCAAATAATAAAGGAAGACTGTTATGGAATAATCTTTTGTACACTGTGAAGATGTGTCTTTGCCAAGGTACATTCTGATTAGTTTAATAAAAAGCTGACTGGCAGGTAGCTAGGCAGGAGGTATAGGTAGGACAGCAAGACACAGAAGATGCTGGGAAGAAGGGTGGAGTCTTGGTAGTTCCAAGCCAATGCAGTGAGAATCAAGATGAGCACATATATTCAAAGAAAGTACTGCCACATGGCAGAGGGTAGATAAGAGATATGGGTTAATTTAAAATATAAGAGTTAGCTAGTAACAAGCCTGAGCTATCAGCTGAGCATCTATAATATTAAGTCTCTGAGTGGTTATTTGGAATTGGCTGGTAGGACAGAGAAGTCCACAAACAGAAGATGATACAAGAGATTACCCTGCTTCCATGGGAACCATGAAATGGATAACTCAGAGTCAAGGCTAATGGGACTGACCATGTGAAGCTGGCACTGTCTTTTTCCTATCATGGTGGCAGCGGCCATGCAAGTCAGGTTTACAAGAAATAGCCACGTATTTCCTGCATGCCTGCCGGCTCCACTCACTCAGGAGGTGGAGGGGCTGGTGAGGTGACTCAGCAGTCAAGACTGAGACTGCCCTTCCATAGAACCTGAGTTTGCCTCCCATCACCCATGTCAGGCAGCTCACAGCTGTCTGTAACTCCAGATCCAGAGGATCCAAAATCTCTTCTCAGAGGGCACCTGCACTCCAACCCACAGACACACATAGCTAAACACAGATCTTAAAAACCAGGATGTAGCAGTTTAAACAAGCTGAGAGGCTGGTGGGCTGAGACCTGCACCATGACCTCCCATGCACTCTTACTGGATGTGATTTCGAGAGCTCCTGGCCACACCAATCACAGTTTGGGAATGTGTATGCGTCAGTCCTGCTCTCCTCTCCACCCTGTGAAGAACACAGACCAGTGATGCCAGGATTCTGGTTGGGTCAGCAGGGAAAGCATGTTTCCTTCCAGCAAACAGGACCCCCCTGCAGAGCTGTGGGAGGCTCACCAGCTCTGGAGAGTTAGGCTGTGGACCATCACCCTTTCCACAGCCTCATCACGTGACTCAAGTCCCATTAGGCCAGAAAATGTTCAGTCAAACAAAGGTTCGAACCAGAATCTGCATAAATTTACAAATAGCCATCTACACCGGTGCTTCTAACTGGTCACTTCTGCCCTACCTCAGTGAGAGGAAACATTCCCTACTTTAACTAGGACAGCTAGCAGGGGAGGCACTCGCTGCAGGAAGTCTAACCCTCTGGGCTTCACTAATTATTGTTGCCAGAAACATAGGAACTAAGAGGTTTCAAGTCATCCCACTTTGAGAAAGATCATTTAAATGGCAGATAAAAGAGCAAAGCAAAACAATGTTGTAAAGTTCTATTTGACAGACTAGAGAGGAAGAAACATCTTCAGGAGTTATTTCTCAAAGGGATTTGAAGCCAAGCATGGTGATCTATTTCTGTCATCCCAGGACTGGGGAAACTAAGGCAAGAGAATATTGTTGAGGCCAGCCGGAGCTGTACAAAGTCAAACTTTGTTTCAGAGGTGGGAAAGTATTTTAAAAATTGAGTTCATGGCATTTTTCTTGGTTCCTTGTAATCATAAGATCATTATTTTAAAACTCAAAAAACTAGCCATGTAGAGTGGCACATGCCTTTAATCCCAGTACTCAGGAGGTAGAGGCAGGCAGATCTCTGAGTTTGAGGTCAGCCTGGTCTACAGGGACAGCCAGGGCTACACAGAGAAACCCTGTCTCAAAAATAAACAAACAAATAAATAAAATAAAACCCCAAAGCTAAACTTACATCTGAGAACAGTCTTGTTATGTTGCCCAGGCTACTGTCGAGCTCCTGGGCTTAAGCTGGGGCTACAGGTGTGTGCCATCTCACCAGCTTGTTCACAGTGGTACTCACTCCTGCTCCTGGCTACCAGAAACAGAAATTTCCTCAAATACAGCACATCAAGCTCCTCTCTTGAATGGCATAGTGTGTTTCAGCTTTCAGGCAGGCCACATCCTCTGAGTCCAGCTTCTCAGGTCAGGGGATGATGACACCCAGGAGACACCACTTGGGAGTCTCCATGATCACATACCTGAAATACAAAGTGAATCATTTTCGTCTCAAGATCAGGATCTTTTTCCCTGCCAAAACTAAGCTTTTGGGGGGAGTTGGACAGGACCAGGAACAGTATTTGCAAATACCTATAAGAAACAGCAGCAGCTCCTCTACAGCTTTGGACTTGGATCACTTGAAAATTGAAGCTCAGATCCAGCTTCAGCCTACACACTGACAGGCTGCCAATCAAGCTTGCCAGATCAGTCCATGGAGATGAAGACATCCTGATCCCTGCTCCACAGAGGCCTCTGGAACAGCAAAGGCCCAGCCCACCAGCCATGACAGGGCTCACGTTTAAGAGCATGGCAGAGGTGAACGGTTCCATACACTTGTTTTTCTTCCCCTTGGATATGCAACATTCAACTAAGGTTGAAAACTTAGTGCACTGTGTACTTGTGTGTCTATTACCCACCATCTGGACATTTCCAGGAGTTTGAATCCTCAGGAAGCAGCTGACCCTGCCACTGACCCCGTTAGAATCTCACGTGACTCCACACTGGAATCAACCTCAGGCTCACATCACACCCAGGGAAGACACATGCCTGCAGCCTGCAGAGAACAGCTCTTGTACCACGAGGGCAGCAAGCACGTGCCTGGAGTTCCAATATGTTAGGTTTTTGTTTGTCTGATGTTCCTAGGAGCCCTGGGTACCAGAGCCCTCACGTGCAGACATACTCCACCGTCCCACAGCAGAACTGTTCTGACAGGGCTACCCAGCGAGTGTGCCCGGGCCCTGCACACATTCCTGAGGTGGTGGGTGAACACTACTTTGTAAGCAGCAACTGGTTCCTGACAAATCGGGGACAGCTGTTCCCATGCCTAGCACTTGCACTTGAAGTAGAGTTACAGGGTGTGGAGTACACACTCTAGCTTCACACCACAGTGCTTTAACCATGCTTACCATGAACCTGTTTCATTTAAAATGACAGGGGCTTTCTTTCTACTTATCACACACCATCTGAAAACAAAAACAGATTCACTTAGAACTAATGTTAAGAGCCATGGCTTATCTGTGGAGCTGAACTGTAGTGTGGCATCTGCTAGGACCACGTGGCTTTTAAACACTTAAAATGTTTGGAGTCCAGATTGGGATGTACTGTGAATGTAAACACACTGCAGATTTCAGACTCACCACACAAGAAGGTAAAATATACCCCAGCTTTTGTTGATGCTGACTACGTGTTGAAATACTACTATGAATATGTTTAGATGTTAGGTTAAATAAAATATACCACAACGTGTATTCTACCTGTTCCTTTTAAATTTTTAATGTACTATGGAAATGTTAACACAAGTGGTAAATGTTATAGATTTCCATGGGATGGTAGACGGCTCTAGCATTTTCTACAGGACATTAACCAGCACTTTTCTTTCAATATGGTTACCCATCCCAAACTGTCCCATCTCCTAAGTCGCATACTACCATCTTAGCCATGATGAGATTCTGGGAGTTTTATCAAATGCATTTAATGAACACATGTAACACATTTCCATGCCCACCACCTTTTGCAAAGGGAAGCAGAGAGAGAGGGAGACCCCCCTCAGCTGTGGAGGGCATCAGGTACCCACTTCCCATGGTGACCACTTGTATTAATCTGCCACCACCCAAGTTTACCACCCCCCCTCCACACACACACTGCTCCTCTTCAGGAGAATGAGTCTGAACAGGCACATACCACTCTCTCAACAGGATGTGAGCAACCGGAATTAAAGTACCGGTATTTAATTTGGATCGTGAGAACAGAATTTCAGCTAAGTTGATGCAGCAGATGGACAGAGGAACTGTGTGTCCTTCCCCAGCCTTGCTGTTTGGGTGGACACCTGCTCAGCAATGGGGCACAGCCACAGCCATCCCTTACTGCTAGCTCCTTGGTCTTGGCCTGGCTGCCTACCGGCTTGTTCCTTCACCTTGTGTGCTCTGGGCTTCCAAGGGATCCTACCTACCAGGGAAGGACTGAGAGGCAGTGTGGGCTTCACCGACTCTGCCTGCCTAACAGGGACAAACGGAGGGCACATGCTGAAAAGGAATCTTCTCCCCTGACCACGCACTCAGTCTTTAGCTGAGAGAGAGAAGGCTGTCCTTTTTCTTCTTCTGCATTAACTCTTCCCCTCTCTGAAAACGAAACAGCCACAAGGCTATGAAAAATCTTGTTCTTGGTGCTGGAGAGATGGCTCAGAGGTTAAAAGAACTTTCTGTTCTTCCAAAGGACCAGAATATGATTCCCAGCACCCATGCCTGGCAGCTCACAACTGCCTGGAACTCCAGCCCTCTTCTGGACTCCATGGACAATGCATTTGCATGCACACAGACAGGCATACACATAATTAAGACTCAATCTTTTTTTAAAAGCTCGCTTTTTAACCAGCTACTGAAGAGACACATGCAAAATGTTCTAACCCTGCACACCTCACAGTATTCTTGAACACTTCTTTCTCCTGTGTCTGCTACAGCTCTGGGTGGAACCCAGGATCAGCAGGCCATTGGCTGTCTCAATCCCTCAGCATTGGGAACTGAGAGATCCAGCCGGACAGTTGTAAAGGTGACAGAGACAGCTCTGGGTAACCAGAGCCACAGATGAGCAGTGTCTCAAGCAGAAAGCAGGGCCTCACAGGGAAACTTATAACTTACAAGTCTGAGAGAAGCGGGGGGGGTGGGGGGTTGGGGGGGCCCAGCCAGGACAGGCATGGAAAGCGGCTCCAGCCCACTTTCTCTGAGCCCCAACTTTCTCTATTATTGTCCCTAGCTCCCTCTCTGAACAGCTTGCTTATTTTGGTGCTTTGGTCCTGAGCCTCAGCGCCTGTGGTCACATACACTTTGGCCACGGCAAAGATCTGTGTGCTCTTGCAGTAGTGGTCCCAGACACTGGCCCCTGATCACATGCACTGTCCAAATCAACCACACAGAAACCTCTGCCCACCCCATGGCTTTTCCGAAGAGGGAGGAGTTTATTGCAGGTCGGGGATACTTGGAGAAGGCAAAAATCTAACAATGAGAGTGAGCTGAAGGGCCCACCAGTTTAGAAGACAAGCAGGTAAAACAATACACAGTTCTATACAATTATTAAAAAGTGTGGGGCAGTGGAAAAAAAGGAAAAACTGCCAGCAGCCTTCCAGAAGGTTGTCACAGGACATTCAAGGAGCACCATGCGCCCCAGTCCCCGCTGGGTCTCAGCGACCTGCCATGGCTTTGGAGTACTCTTCATGGACAGCAGAGGGGGAGGAGAGCCTGGTGGGGATGCAGTCAAGCTCATCCTGCACTTCCAAGAGCTGCTACACAGTCCACTGAAAAGCCCCAGGCCAACTTCATAAGCGCTTAATACATGTGTTGGGAAAGTTAGGGGAAACTGAAGCCGTGTCTGCTAGGTCTGTGAGCCCTGCACCCCAGCCAGAGGGAAGCTGCTTCCTGGGGTATCAGGATGCATTCCCTAGGTCAGGAATCCGAGGGTGATCATTTCTTCTCTTCGGAAGCCAGGAGCCTCGGGCTTCCTATGAAGAGGAGGTGGCCATGTTGCTTCTCACAGGACATTACAAAGGAACAATCACAACTGTGTCCCCGTGAGAAGGGAGCACTTGGAGTATCCTTCAGTAGGAGAATCCTAGTTCATCTGATGCATTTCTATAAAAAGAATGTAATTCCAGATAAAAGCTGCACATTGTCTGTGTGAGCGGCCAAGTGTCTATTCAACTAGAAACACGCTGATTTAAAATGAGTCATTCCAAATATGTCTCCACAACTGACGTGGCGTGACATGGCCCGGAACTAGAGAGGGCAGAACCCAGGGTACGCGAGGCCATCCTGAACACTGGCTCCATGATACCCCAGTCCTGTTCCCAGGCCGTGACAGAACATGCCAACAAACTGTCAAAACAGCAGTCAGGACAGAAAGGCTCTTTCAGCAAGGAGATGAGGCCTGGTGAAGAGTGGCCTTCCTGGCAGGCGGCGAGCAGCTCCCGGCTTGTCTACGCAGAGTTCAGTCTCGGTGGCGGCGCCAGGTCCCTGCAGGATCACAGCCAGAGGCGGCTGGAGGACGAGGGGGCTTGGGAGACTCTGGTGGGGGAGGGGCCTCCCGGGCTGGGGGAGGGACAGGCGAGGTCCGCTCCCTGGCGGGTTTGCTGCTGTCTTGACAGTGCTTGCTGCAGAAAATCTGCCCCTCTTTATCTAGAGCCGTGTTCTGGAGAGAGAGAGAGCGGCAGAGACACCACATTATCCAGGCTTGGCTCCATCACACTACCAGGACCAGAAAGCAGGACACAGCATGCATGCACAGGACAGAAACAGAAGAGGAGAAATATACCAGGCCTCCAGTGGAAGTCTAGGGAACTGAGCCCCACTTACCGCAACCCCCACCCCATCCCAGCAGCTGCCCTTTGCCTCTGCCCTTATCCACAGCCTGTGTTGGGGACTGGGGAGGAGTGGCAGAAACGTGCTGGCCCGCACAAGGTGGCCTGAGCGGTGAGCTGCCCCTGAATTCTGAGTGTCTGGCCCACACCCACACCCACGGGTGCTGGATGCCAGCCAGTCTCTGCCAGCTACTCTAGTACGCTAGTACACTTATCTAAAGAAAGTTCTTGACACAGACAGATGGCCCTTACATGTCAGAAATAAACAATGCCCTTACAACCGAAGGGCATGGGTAATATGCCCAGGAATCCACTGGGGTGCCGCCACACGAACCCTCCATGGTATCTTTGCCTGCCCCTCTCCCTGTGAGGGAGCCTGCACCTGCTGGACCCTTGCGTTATTCATCTGCTCACCCCCTCAAGGGCACAGAGGCCCTCAGAGGAAGCACTTCCTTCTGACTCATCCTGGGGGTCCCCAGGCATGGAGTCTCCTTTGCCTCACTGGAGCCTGTGTGCCACTTTACTGGGTTTCCTAAAGTTGGAGAGACTGTGGGTCTTGGGTACCATCTTCACCCTAAGATGAAAAAGGACAGGAGGCATTCTGCAGTCTAACTCCCGGGACAATAACACAGATTTAAAAATTTTAAAAGGGATGGAGAAAAGAACAGGTCACGAGGCTTCCCAAGACAGGCAGCGGGTCGTGCTCCCCACAGCTCCTGGCAACCTCAAGCTGAGCACGCGTTGCCTGCAGAGGACAGCTTCAGCTAACTGGGGTACGTGGGTAAAGCCTGGCCTGAAACCTAGCTCCTGAGCTGCTGGACCAGGCCGGTCCCTCTGCCCCCGACCCCCACAAGACAGGCAGCACTGACTTCTCTCCCAGACTTTCTCCAGGGTAGAAGGAAGCCACACCCCATAGCTATTTCCCCTCTTCTCTTCTGGCCAAAAGAACATGCGTGTGCAGGCAGACGGAAGCTGGCCGTGCAGTTAGTACATACCATGGCCTTGGACCTAGTCAGGGGAAGCAAGGCAGCAGCAGAGAGGCAGGAAGGAGAGAAGCAGGGCAAAAACCAGACTTACTTTCAACAAAAGCAGCACGATCCAAACAGTAACCCCGAACCACCACCATCACCCGCTAAAGTCAGCAGAGCGCCCCCTGGGCTGGAAAGAATGTACTATCTGGCTGACATTCCTCCTCTGCAAGACCAGGGGAGAAGGTGCCTTGTCTTTCCCTCCTCGGCCACAAGATGGCCCCTCTGGTCTCCGAGGCTTTGTGCCTCACTGGGACAAAGAAGCCACCTCCCAAATACACTCCCTTCATCTGCATGCTGAGGACTGTCAAGGAGAGGCAAAGTGTGACACAGAGCCATTGGCCTCTCTGACACTCACTCCAACATGATCACGTCCTTTTCCTAGAGACTGGCTGACACACATTGTCTTGCTGATAAACGCAGCTCTTGACAAAGCACAAAAACCTCACAAAGACACTCATCTCCTGCTGTCATTTCCAGAAAGATGCCCTTGACCTATGTAAATGGGAGCAGGGCACAGGACTGTCACTATGTGAACAGGAGCAGGTACAGGACTGTCACTATATAAACAGGAGCAGGGCACAGGACAGCTGGAAGCCCGCTCTGAGCAGGAAAGCAGGCTGACAAGCTGAGAAGTCTAACACGAAGCTCCCCAAAGGCGTGCTGGGCTGGGCTGTGCTAGGCTGGCCAGAAGGAGGTCAGTGGTTTGGAGGACCCATACCAGCAGGAAGCTGAGGGTCAGAAGTCTGAGACAAGCATGCAGCTGGAAGAGGGGCTGAGAATTAGGGGGGGCCCCATGAACACAGTATGTTGAATACCAGGATCTGCTTCGGGATTTCCCATGTCTCAACTGGGGAAAGAGCGGGACTCTCTGTGAGATGTCTCTCAAACTGTCAAATCAAACTGCCAAATGAAACGCAGACATCAGCATCAACTCCCCTACTTCTCACCTTTATTAATCAGTCCCTACCATACCATAGTTTTCACTGCAGCCACGGGTACCAACTTCGGGGACAATGCTGGGGTGACCCAAGACAAGCCCCCGTCTTCAAGTTATGCACAGAGGTCTTTAACATTTCAGCTGTAAAACACACCCTGCTCTTCTGCTTCTGAGACCATATACTCAGTAATGACAAAATAATGCCAGAGACAAGCATTCTGTGGTTATTTTCAATATAAAGGTAATTTAAAACTGTCCGCAGGAATGGGATGCCTCGATGAACAGTTAACATGATGGAGGGCCCCAAGTGTTACACATACCCTACCCTGCAACCACACCTAGGCCCAGCCCTGATTGGGGGACAGACAAGCAAGAAACCTTCAGCTACTTTTGAGGAATAGGTCAAATTCGGCAGGCTGGCTTTGAACCACTGAGAACAGAGAGTGCCAGAAAAGAGTCCCAGGAGTATCTCCAGGAGATTCTGAATGCAATGATACCATTGGAAGTTCCTTCGTGCTCACAATCTGCAGTCTTAGCAGAGAACTCAGGTTAGCTGGATGTCACCAACATGTGCCATGGCTCCTGCACATACATCAACACGCAGCTTTTATTCAGCCACCTTCTTAAGGGTTGTTCTTTCACAGGAACACCCCGTTAAAACAGAGGGTCTGACATCTGACTAACTCCATTAGCAAGGGGGAAACTGCTGTGGTAAGTGATGTGGTAAGTTCTGCATTATTACCCAGAACACAGCTTACACAGCTTACATTTGGCCCACGGGAGGACTGTCAATCACTAGAACCTCAGCTGAGCCTCAGTGGTCAGGAGGCAGGGCCCAGGCCTATGGCCACGGATTCCAGTGAGCCACTGGATAAATTCTCCTACAGGCTTACACGTCTCAGAAGATTAGAAAGCCAATCAATGTATCATGAAATTTGATTCCAACAAACTCTCTTGAAGACTTTACTAGATGCTGAGTATGTCTATTTTGGGCGGTTGTTAGACCTACACACATGCTAAGCACACGTGCTACACCCCGCACAAACGCTGACTCTTGGTGGTTTCCATTTCCTCAGAAGCTGCCAACAACACCATGCACGGCACAGATGCACACTGCTTCTGCTCATGGGAGAAGTCTCAAAATATCCCTGGGAAGGGTCCTCCTGCTGTCAGCTCAACAGGGATGGTTCTTTTCAACTCAGAAGCCGGAATTCTGTGGCATCTCAGACTTTGTCCGGTTTTTGGTAGGACACTGCCATGGTGGAAAGAAAAACCACAACTCTACTCTTCCAGGGCTTGACATGGAGCATCCCAAAGCCCTATGAGACGGCACAAAATCCAGTTTATAGACTCAAGCTGTGCCTGGGGAAGAAAGGGGGCACACGGTTCCTAGCATGGGGCACAGGACATTGCAAGGACAATGGAGGGAGCCTACCAAATGGACCCAGCCTCCCTGGAGGAAGGCATAGCACCACAGACCAGCAGGTACCAGGAAGGAGCAGGGGCTTCACTAACAGCAGTGTTCATGTCTATAAGGGCAATGTGCAGTCTGTGGCTTCCTGGACTCCCACATTTGCCTGACAGAGAACCTTTTCCAGGTGGCAAGAGGCTGCTCTAGAAGGGGACAGAGCTGCTGAGACGGCCCACTGCAGGCCGCTGCCCCTCAGGAGAGGGTGATTCCCGGGGCCCATGCCCCTGGCCCTGCTGTCTGCTGTGAGTGGGCAGGACAGAGCAGCTGCTGCTGGAGATGCCCTAGCTGAGTAGCAGGTGGAGATGCTCGGAGTGACTCCCAGCCCCACTTCACAAGAGATCCAGCCTGGGCAGCCACCCGGAGCTGGAAATTAATGACCTTGCTTGTGTTTTATTTTTCTGTCCTATATGCTTTTGGTTTTTCTTAATGTTACTTTTCATTTGATGTGTTTAAATATTTAGATATGTGGCCTTAAGTAGTTTGGAAGAAGTGCAAAAATAGGATCGTTGTTACTTTTTTATTTAAAATTTTAACCATAAAAAACTAATTTTTTTTTTAAAAAAAAAAGCATTCTTCTATGGCTTTAAAAATACACCAACTACTTTTTTTTTTTTTTTTTTTAATTAAACACTGTCTTTAAAAAGGGAAGTTTGGTTACTTGGCTGTTTCTTATCCCAAGTTCCAAGGAAATCACACGTCCAAGAATCATGAGCCTGGAGGAGGCAGGGCCTGACTGCCTGTAGGGCCCAGCCTGCGGGGCTGGCTGGCCATCTCTCCCTAGATGTACAGCACAGAGGAGCGGGCAGCCCTGACCCATCACTGTGGCTTCCACGGCACCTACCAGCCTCTAGCCTGCCATGCAGAGTCAGGGATGGGGCCGGAAGCACCTTCACATGCCAGGCAATCCTCCCGGGAAAACCGGGAACATGGAAGACACCAGCTTCCATGGGTGGAGCCCTGGCTGTCTAGTTCAGAGACAACTCCAGCTCAGCAGCCAGGCCAGCCGCCCCCAGTTCTCTGGCGCAGAGCTCTGCATCCCACTTACCATGATAACGGAGACCCCGGTGGCGGTGCTGTTCTGTTTGGGGAGCGCGTTATTAAAGTGCCGTTTTAGTTTACCTGTAACCTCAGCCTGCATATTATTCTCCTGGGATGCGTCATCCTACAGAAAAGGAGACAAACAAATGCAGTTGACTCTGGACCCTCAGCACTTCATCCTGCTCTACAGTCCCCCCACCCCCTCAACCTAAGGAGACTTCCTGAACAGGCTCCTCTCAGCCACAAGCAGCAGCTCCGTTCTTTCAAAGGTCATTGTTGCCTCTGCACAGCACTGTGGAAGAGCACCAGACTAGCATGCATTATACCCTGGACTCCATTGTCAACGTGCCAGAGACACACAACATTCTGCAGTGCCATGCCTCATGCCTTCAGAAAGACATTATGCCATCCATTCCCACCCCGAACCAAGGAGAAAGCACAGGTCTCCATGAAAAGGAAGGATGGCATTGTTTGGGTTTCTGAGACCCTCTCCTGGGGCAAGTCTTCTCACGGCAATACAAAAGTGAACAGTTTATATTTTAATCAAGAAGGTGTGTCTGGTGTGGTGATGCCTTGCTGTAGCTCTGGTTATGGGCAGGCTGGTGAGGGAATGTGGCTTGAGCCTAAGGTTTGACCCACTTCTTAAGTTAAAAGAACAAAGTGGCAGAGAACATGCCCCATGCTTAAGCTCAGTCCCCAGTACAAAAGTCACTCAGTTGATAGCCCTAATTCTCACAGAGACTGGCACCTTCTCCATTAGTCACTCAGCAAGGAAGCAGTTTGCAGGGTGGAGGAGGTACAGTGACATGGCCTTGGGGCTAGTTAACCGGTATTCAGGAGTTGACCTCGAGAGGGAGCATGTGACCAGCACATCTCTGCCACCTCTGGAAGAGATCATCTCTCTTTCCAGTCCACAGGAGGACTGCATGCCACGAGGACACAGAGTCACATCTGAAACATGTTCACCTCTAGGGAAACATAAACCCCACAACTAGAAAGAAGCCATAGGAGGGATCCTTAAGGGGCATCATGGCCAACCCCATCACTTCGCAGATGAGTAAACTGAGATCCAGCAAGGGACAGACTATCCAGGTTACTCACTGAGCAGATGGAGGACTCTGGTATCAGCCATCTTCTCCCACGCTACTTGATCATTAGGACAGACATTTTATCTGCTATAGAATTTGAATGCCCAACTCTGTCTGTGGGAAACACACACAAGGGAGCATGCTGCTGGCCAAAACAATATAAATCCCTGGGAATGTGGGTACTTACGGACACCCAGGGGTGACTCAGAATCTCCCCCGCAGTACAGCGCGCTTCAACGTTTACCTGAAGCATTTGACTGATTAATTCCTATAAAGGGGAGAAAGGGGAGGGGAGGGGAGGGGGAGGAGACCACAGAGGACAAAGAAGGGAATCCCAGCATAAATATAGAAATCAAGAGCCAACCCAGCAGCTCAGCCATGGAGTATGAAGTCAACCACCCCACTTGTAGAACTGAGACATGGCCCACATCCACAGCCCAGGCCGGCAGTGTATGAGAAGTCTCCCCTGAATCTGCAGCAACGAAGACTGGCTCTCTTAAGACCTTGGGTCTTTATCTTCACCCCACAGTAGGATATTGCGTTGCCTTTCATCACCTAGTTTATTCATTATTACTATATTGTGAGGAGTGCCCAACATACACTTCTTTAAGAAAGAAAGGCGTGAACGTTTACGGACACTAGAGGAGCAGTGGAGGGGGGCACTGTGGTCCAGGTGTCAGCTTCAGAGACTAAACTACAGGGTACACTTACAAGACCACACATTAAAAGTCAAGTCTCTGAGCCCAAGCTGGGGCTGCTCAGCCCCACATGAAGGCCCCTGCAGTGTTCCTGGGAAGAGCCCTGCACAGTACCTTGGCAGAATCTGTAATGTTGTCCCAGTAGGGGGCTGGAAACTCCAGCTTCCCAGCCAAGATCTGGTCAAAGAGATCTTCCTGGAGATTGTTCTCACTAGTGACAAAGAAATGGGAAAAATCAGAGTCACTGGGAGTCTCTGGGCAACGGGATGGAGTCGAGGCTCAGCTGTGGGTCATAGCTACATGGTGAGAACAGAATTTTCCTTCTGGACAATGAGCCAAAGGATACTTCCTAGGCCTGGGAACCAGAGAGACAGAAAATGAATGAGCCAAGCAGAGTGGTTCAGTTTAGAAAGATGAAAACGTTCCAGCAGTGGGTGGTATGAATGGCTGTGTACTCAATGCCCCACAAAGGGTGTGCTGATAAAGGGTTAAAATGAAAGCCAGGTGTTGGGGCATGTCCCTGAAGTACCAGATACTTGGAGAGCTGAGGCAATATTATTACTTGAGCCCAGAGGTTCAAGACCAACCAAAGAAACATAGCCAGAGCCCATCTCAGGGAGAAAAATGTGTGTGTGTGTGTGTGTATCTGTGTGTGTCTCTGTGTGTGTGTGTGTCTGTGTGTGTGTGTGTCTGTGTGTGTGTGTGTGTGTGTGTGTGTGTGTGTGTATGGAGAGAGAGAGAAAGATATATATAAAATCACAACAAAAACCCAGAAATTACAGATAATGGAAACCGTGGAGAAGACTGGCATTTACCATGGCTCATGCCTCTCACAGCACAAAAGCAGCTTCTACTCAGCCTTTTTCTACTTGTTCAATAAGACACCAAGATTACTGAAAATCATATGAAGTTCAGAACCTAGATTTAAGAAACCGTGACATTGACTTGCTCCACACCACAACTTGACTACATTCTGAAGACGCCAGCTAGGCTTGCTCAGTCAAGGCAAGGCACCTCGGACGCTCTCAAGGGGTCGTCTCCCAAGCCCCTTCCCCAAACGCAATATGGTGTCTCACAAATCCATGGCACTCAACAGTGGATGGAAGTGCCCAGTGGGATGTGACCACTGAAGGGAAAGGTGTGGGCGTGGGATGTTCCCCCACGTGGTGAACGCAGGACTAGAAACAGGGAACATGTCTAGCTTTCTTGGTCCACCACAGGCCCCAAGAGAAAACTCAGAGTAGGCTGTTAGGATCAAAACTAAAATCCAGGAGTACACATCAGGAAGGACCCGGGGGAGTACACATTTCATAGAGTATCTCTGCCAAGCTTTGAGGGGTTTGGTCCCCACCTTCTCAAGGGGCACAAAGCGTGGAGTCCTTAGAAACAGATCATGCAGGGCGGTGGGACACCAGGCGGAGTCATTATTGCTAGCCTGGGAAGTGCGTGCCCACACACTTCTTTGGCAGCAGGATGACCTCTCCCCTTTGCACTGCTGTCATCAGCTCAAGAGTGAGACTAAAGACCACAGGGGAATTTTACAGAAGCCTCTAGAAGCAAGAGCACACCAGACGATGTCAGAAGAAGACACACATAAAGTCTACTTTCAAAACTGTTCTATCACTCTGCTCAGCCCCCTTTAGTTTTTCTGGGGTCAAAGGTAGCTTGTACGGACCTGATCATTTAGCCAATACACAGCTAAACGCTGGATTCCATCCGCAACAGCTGTGTACAGCAGCCCACAGACTCCAAGAGATATAGCCCAGCTCAGCAAAAGAGACC
Organism: Onychomys torridus; assembly: GCF_903995425.1. NCBI lineage: Eukaryota > Metazoa > Chordata > Mammalia > Rodentia > Cricetidae > Onychomys > Onychomys torridus. The sequence continues at coordinate 63,796,956 of NC_050448.1, forward strand.
CCAGAGTACCGACCAGTTAGAATGGGGCCCCAAGGATCAATGCTGTCAATCCTCAGAGCTGTGCACCCAGAGAAGAACATCCCCCTGCGGACCGTCCACCAAGCCTGGTAATCAGGTACAAACAGCTACTCGGTTTGAATCCACACTGGATTTACCTTCACGTTTATACTACAAGGTCTGGTGGGGCCGCTTGGGGTGCTTTTTATTCTAAGACAATATATCCCTTACACGAACGGGCTGCGAGTATAAAACGGGCAATTAAGAAGAAAACAGTCTCTCTTTCAGTGACAGATGATGAAAGAGCGAATTCCAAGCAACAATCTCAGTTCAAAAGCCTCCAGTTAAAGGTGACTTCGTATAAGACAAAGAAAGCGCTTGGAATGCTTGCTTAAAGAACTTTAATATAATACACATCTATGTATATGCTGTCATTGCTTTTTATTTATTTATTTTTTGAGACAGGGTCTCACATAGCCCAGCATGGCTTCAAACTTGCTACATAGCCAACGATGGCTTTGAACTTCGTATCTTCCTTGATTCCAAGTCCTATGTGCTGGGATTATGGGCAAGTGCTGTCCTTCCTGGGATTTATGTAGTGCTGGAGACTGGACCAAGGGCTTCATGTGTCACAAAGCCCTCTACCAACTCAGTGAGCTCCCTCCCCAGCCCCAGATATGCCCAAGTTTATGCCATCCAAACTAGACAATAATCACTTAAATCAACACATCCTTAATGTCCCATATGTTTTTATATAACAGTGGGTTATAAAATCTGCCTAATATGTTTATGCATTGAAGATGCTTCTAGAAGAGATGTTTCATGTCACAGATTATCTCACTAGCAAAGAGGAAAAGCATTTTCTTAAAACATAAAAGTGAGATAGGTTTTTCTGACACTGGGCAGCCCCTTCAGAATGTAGTGGGCTGTTCGAATAAGCCTAACTCACCTCTCCATCTCACAATGCAGCTGCCACCCTCCAGTGACAGTGACATCCAACATGAACCCACTTCCTTAACAATAAATATACAATGCTCCCTGGCTGCATCAGCAACCATAAACACTAGAGGGAGTTGTGAGTATACATTCCCTAATGCTGATCCCCAAATCCCTTTTCCTAGATAAGAACTTGAGTAAGTCATGAAGAGGAACTCCATGTTAACTGGTCCAGATATCACGTTTGCAAAACACACCATCCTTCTACATTTGACTAACTCCCCACAAAAATCATCACCCAAGCCATCCCAGTCCCCAAGTGGCTATAAAAAGACCACATAGGATCCACCTTCTACTTCCTCCTTTCCGCCTTACATCATGGAGTCCTTCAGGTAATTTCTTCACATTTACACTATGCTTAGCCACCACTGAGCCAGGCAAGCAAGCACACCTGGTCAGTTGGTTTGGGTCATTATTCTTGTGCTCCATGTACCAGAAGTTCTTCAAAGTAGACTAACGTTTCTGTGGCATTCTGCTCACAGCAATTTCCAGTTAAATCACCATAGAACTCAAATGGAAAATGTCAGAATTCAAAGAAAAAATAAATAAAACTTCCTTTTTTCCAGGAAGTTTTCGTAACAAATGTTAGGAAAGAAAAGATAAACTATTTTTCATTTGCTTGCCCAATGCAACACACACAGCATGCTGTTTAAGTATGTCTCAAAACCCCTTATGGGGAAACTTAATCCTCACTTGGACAGCATTAGGAGGTGGGCTTTCGGGACATAGCCAGAGTTAGGAGGGCAGAGCCTTCATGAAGACAATTGTAGTGTTCTTGGGAAAGTTCCTAGAGAGGATATACTTCAGTGGTAGAGGGCTTGCCTAGCATGAAGCCTTAAACTCAAACCACAACACCATTTACAAAAAAAAAGCTAAGACAGTAAGAAGATCCTAGAGGTTGCCCTTTTCCTTCTGCTGTGCGAATTTGAGAAGGCTGCACCTTGCCCAGGAGGTAGGTCCATACCAGACACCAAACCTGCTGGTGTGTTGGTCTTGAACCCCCCAGCCTCCAGCATCGTGAGAATAAGTTTCCAGTCCCAATCGACCACATAGTTTGTGGCAGTTCCTTACGGTGGCTGAGATGGGTCTAACATCGAAGCTTTGAGGATGGCACTTGGGCACTGTGGCCATCACTTATGACAGTACCTGGCTCACCACAGGTAGCCACCCACCAACAGAGTGAGGGAGGGGCAGGAAGGCAACCACGTACTAGTAGATGCCCTTCTGCTTCCACATCAGTCACCTGCCCAGAACACATGATGGAACAGATAGAAAGAGCTGCATCCAACGTGGCTGGCTCAGCCCTGGACCCGTGACCGGGCTGGCCAGCCTGAAGCATGCCTGTGTTCACCTCTGTTCCCACCAGGCCAGCATGGAGCTGCCAAGATTTTCTGTAGCTCTACTTCTCAGGTTACATGAGAAGAACTGTTACATGTAGGGCTAAAACTACCACAAAGAGTTGATGGTTTTACAAGAAGCTGAATGCTTTAGAAATTTATATAAAAATTGAGATGTTTAAAACACTGTTCTCGATTAAAAGAAAAGTAATACCTACACCAGGGACTTGGAAAAGGACACCTGGCTGATCCCGGTTTCCACTCAAGGAGCTTTAACCCTACCCTCCTTAAAACGAGTGAGATGCTGCAAAGTCTAGAGTCTGTGTGAAACCAAGAAGGAGCTCACAGGTTCATAAACAAAGCAAAGACCTCATATCTGAAGTATGGTCAGGCTAGTCACAGCCCCGAGGCAGAGTATGCAAGCATGATCCCAGTGTTCAAGCACAATTTATATCTATACATACCAAAACACCCAGGAAAAAACACGAGTTTGCACTAGCAGGCTGTAAATTAAGATAAACAGCGAAAGGTGTAGTTATATCATTTTAAACTGGTAATTTTATTCACCATCTTTCAATTCCCTTTCTGCCAGGAGTTAAGTGTCTGAGAATTTGTAATTCAAATAGAATTACCTCCGGAATGGTGGGAATCCACAGAGAAGGATGTATGTGATCACGCCAGCTGCCCAAACATCCACCTTCAGGCCATAACTGGAAAACAGAGTGAGGGAGAGCAGGTAAGGGCCGACCTCCTGAGCACGTGCCGCGCTGCTCAAGAACTGCCTTCGTGCCTGTCACGGGAGCTGTCCTGAAAAAGCCATCTGCCTTCTCTCAATCTAACCACCATCAGGGACCACTGTCCCCACCCCCAACACTGACCAAAGCACAGACGCACAGGCCCAGGGCTCTTAGCCAGATACCAACAAGCTACTCCTTAATGTCAAGGTCGTGGCTTAGGTCACATCCCTCTCTGCTTCCCAGGCTTTCTTCCCAGGATACACTGAGCACAAGGCAGCAGGAACAGCTATGTGCCTTCCTCACCTAAGTCGAGGCATGACCCGAGACCAACAGTAGAACCTCACCCGGTTTCAGCAATGATTTCTGGTGCCACGTAAGTCGGGGTGCCACAGACTGTGTACAAAGGACCTTCAACCACTGTTGCCAGCCCGAAGTCTCCCAGTTTCAGAGACTTGGTTCCATCCGGATATTCGCACACCTGAAACAGAAACAAGTCAACAATCACCTCTACAGTAACTGTGAGAGGGACACTGGAATTAGGCAGGAAAGACCTGAGCAAAGTGCTTCGGTAAGAGTAGCACAGTCTTAAAGGGCCCAGATATCTCTTCAGAGACTTTTGTTCACCTGTGTGAAATTGGAAACACACTATTTTCTACCTCTGCAGGAAGCACCTTACCTAGAAGTCTAACCAACCCTGTACTTGCTTACTTACACAAGCAGCTGGGTACAAAGGGCGGCTGCCATGGCAGTCACAAGGTCCCAACGCCAGCAGGTAAGGGACTGACCTGTATTTAGTACTTACTGTGGCTCTTAAGATACTGGAGCACCCAGAGAAGGGGTGTTTATTAAACCTAAATGCTAGGGGATCTGCAGGAGGCTTGCTTTCTGGACATCTGGTAAAATATGAGTATTATGGGCTCTTTTCTGGCTCCATGTATGGTGCTGAGGGTAGAGCTGAGTGTGTAGTTATGTTAACCAGCAGCCCAACCACTGATACACCCTAAACCTAAAATATAAATATTGCTTAGAAAAGCTCGGAAGCTGAAAAAGAAAATGCACTTTAGAATCAGATAGCATGAATCTAAACAGAAACTTTGGCCCAATAAATCTACAACTAAGAATCTACTCTACAGGAACAGAAAAACCCAAATGTTATACCCAGTTGTCGATGTCTGCATTTATGACTTTTAAACACAGATTCAACCAACTGGCTAACAGAGTGATGGCTAAGTAAATTATGGTACACACCTGTAATAAAATGATATGTAGCTGATATTGCATTATTTCCCATAAATACTTACCTTGAGAGTTACTGAGTATGTTATATAGTTTTTCAAAAGTTAAAAGTGTACATGAACTGCAATGTCCTAGACTTAACAAGGCTATCTTTGAGCAGCACTGAGTTACTTTTTAACTTCCTTCTTGAGACTTCTTATCCTTGTAGACATATCCATGTGCTTACAATGACCACATAATTGAGAAAGATTTACCTTCTATCCAAGCAGACTTTCCTTAAGTGATAAAAGCCTGGAAATAACATTACAAGCAGACAGTTTTGGAAGCCAAGGAGCATGTACACAGCTTACTTGGGAATGGCTGCATAATCCAAAACTGACCAGTATACACCATCACTTGTGTGTCCACTGGAGAGCACCAAATGTCAGAGAATAATAACTGCACAGACCAAACCAACATGCAAGTCTCTAGTTTTGTATGTTACATACTACTCCTTCTTCTTTGTGTTTTACTACTGAACTGGGCTTTTCATTTCAACCACTACAAACTCTGGAAGGGGAAATATTTAGAAAGTGCCATTTTCTCAACATAAGCAGCTAAGAGCATCACCCACTGAGGGGGTGACTTAGGCAGCCATCAATAGAACGCAGAGACCCTGTGGCTCCCTGTGGCATGCCATCCAAGCTTTATAGGCATTTTGAAGGGCCACTGACGGCCCACCTCCCTCTCCTGCTTGTCTCCATCTGTCACAGAACGTTTCTTCCTTTGGGACATACAGTGTCTTCCATGTAATGGAAGTGTATTCATGTGTGTACACAGCATATACACAGCTCATACACATCTTCATGACTTTAGAGAGTCTTCGGAGTAATGGTGATGGTTTGGAGGCCCTCTAAAGTATGTATTTCTCTGTGTGAACCACACAACACAGAAGAAACATACTCAAATATACAAATGGTCTCGCTTGAAGGCAAGAGTCGAGATTCTTAGTCACGCCACAGAGGACAACTCTCCACCCATGGTGTTTAATGTAAACATGAGTGAGAAGAATCTAATATAATTAGAGTTAGGATTTATGGTGCATTTACTGAAACCCAAACATTAGAACCAAATTCCCTCAGAAACTGTAGTGATAAGGACGTGTATAAGCATGATTTCCTAAATGTCTGTACCATGAGTCAAAGTCTCAGATACGTCACTGTTATTTTATTTTTACAACTCATTAGGTACTGTTTTCATAAAGCTATTTATTTTACACACTCCATTTAGAAATGTCTAGGGTGCTGGGAGGTTGTTGTCAGACAGTCTCAGAGGCCATTTTCACATTCCCCACAGAACTCAGAGTCAGACACAGAAGTACAGACAGAAAAGGAGAGAGCAGCCTATAGTTGCTGAGTTGTCGGGACAAGTGGTATGCCTGGGCTAAACATGAAAAGAAAGTATGACTTGGACAGAGAAGTGGGAAATAATAGTGATTTATCTGAATCACCTCCTCCCAATGCAGAAGAAAATATGTAAAATATTAATACTCTTTAAATCTGAACTGGAGATTCTCTTTAAATCTACAGGGAAAATTAAACACCACTGTGTCTCTGCATGGCAATGAGATGCTGCTTTATGAAACTGACTGCTGAGCTAGGGGTATAGCTCAGAGGTGGAGAGCTTGCCTACCTTGCAGGAGGCCTGGAAGGGAAGGAGAGCAGGAGGGGATGAAGAACAGGGGTTCCCAGGGCTTCCTGGCCGTTACTGACAGCCTCAGGAACTTCACAGATTTACATACTCTCTCAAGCCCGCCACTAGACTTAGATGAGAATCACACTGGCCAACCAGAAAAAGAATTGCTACCTGCATTTTGCAGGCAAGGAAACAGACACGGAACTGAGCTTCAGCTACCAAGCAGGCTTTGCAGCCAGGACCCCTCGTCATCATTGCCACACTAAGCCACCATGCATGGGTTCTGTAGCTAAACAATGCCCAAACCCAGGTAGCCTCGTGTGCAGATTCTGAATGAACTTAAACAACTGTGAAAACCCAGCCCCGCCACATTCAAATGGCCCACTTCCCATGGAGAGATGCTTTATCAAATGGCTGGCAGAATGCAAAACTGAAGAAGCTGAGAAATGCAGGTCCCACAGCCAAAGTCAGTCCCTTATGCTCTCTAAATAAAATGCCAGCATAATGATTTAGAAGGACATCAACTAGGAGAAACCACACCTCTTCTCCCCTGTCCTCAGAACTCCTGGAAACCCTGAATTTATCACTACTCTCCCATAGTTAACTATGACAGGGCACCCCTGGGCCATAACTCATAGCACTAACGGCCACCTCCATGCTCCCTGACACACGACCCATACATCTGCCTTGGCAGGGCTTTAAGTTATCACACTGCTACCAGGGAACGGGATGCAAATCAGATGTCAGAATGCCCTGCCGCTTACAAACTGAATTAGTTCTCAGACAGGAAGAGAGCAAGAGTCATGTGGGGCATGGACTTTCAGTGCTTCAACGGCACTTTCCCCTCAGGCCAATGCCAACCTGCTAACTAAATCTAAGATCCAAGTGATCTGGTCTTCCGTGGCTGACACACACGCTACTCGGACATGTGTACGTTACTAAGGCCATTTCTGGAGTCTGACCCCACAGCCTGTCTACATCAGCCATTAGTTCTAACCATTTTCCTCTCCTCTGGGCACCACCAGGCCCTTAATGCAGATTTAGAAGAGGTGAAAACATATTTAGAGCAGAAGAGGAACTCCAATCAGATGTCCTGATTATCTCTGAGGCAGATGATGGAGACATCAGTGTTCTGCATTATCTACCCTCCACACACAGTCTACCTTGAGGCAGTATTTGAGTTTTGAGATGACCATTCAGATTAAGAGACTGAGTGACTATGGTCAGCTCTGTGGTAGAATGCTTCCCAGCATGAGCGAGGCTTCGTGGTAAATCCTTAGCACCATAAACACACGAAAATGTCTGGAGCCAAGCATGGAGGCACACACATCTACAGCATTAGCCTGTCAAGAAGCTAGGATGATCTCAATGCCAGGATTCGGAATTCAGTACCAGCCTTGAAAACACAGTGAGTCACCAGCTCTTAAAATAAATAAATACTGCTCAGAAGCAATGTCTCAGACTTTAGAATACGGCATAATGAGGTATCTAAGGGATGAGCTCCAATACCAACTACAAAATTCATTTGTTTTACATACACTTTAAAAACATAGCTTGAAGATAAATTCATACAGTATTTTAAATTATTTTGAGTATGAAATGACATTTCATGGTATGAATTTTCCACTTGGTGACATGCTGGCACACAAAAAGTCTCTTTTGTTTTTGAGACGGGATCTCACTTGGCAGCCCAGGCTGGCCTCAAACTCACTATATTAGATATGTGCCACCATGCCTAGCTCTCGAAGTACATTTTTTGAATGCTTCTGAATTTCAGATTAGGGTTTTATGGGTGCTAAACCTATGTAAATAGCTCAAGGCAGAAGACAGTAAGAAAAAGAATTCTGCTGTTCTGTAATACCCAGAGAAGGGTCCACATAGCATTGTTCTTAGTTTCCCTTGGAAAGGGAAGAAATGTCCTGAAAATGAAGGAGAAAATGTCCTTGAGTCCCTTGCAGCAGGAATATATGTCAGCGGCAGTGACCCTGATCTCCAGACACACTGCACGGCTCCAGAGAAATCCGTCAGCATTCTATCAAACTGCAGAGGACTTGGGACAGCTTTGCAGGCAGCTCAGCCGTGGGAAATGCTGTCGCTGTCCGCCATTTCCTCCAGGAGAACCAGCTGGCAGGCTGCGCTGCGGCTTCCATCGTTAGCTACTTCATGCCTGGGTCCTTTGCTCACCAGATCCGGGCAGCCTCCGGGAGTCATGATCCAGAGCTGACCACCAGCCTCTCTTAGAAGCATCTTATGCCAACCTGCCTGCCATGCTTTGTGCCATGATGCCCACACTATGGAGACACTGCTGCCCCTCACAACAGAGGAGCTCACTCTGTGGGTCTACTGTGCTAGACATTAGACAGCACAGGAAGTTTCAGGTACCAGCTCGCAAGAGCATCTGCGAGAGGGCATGTCTGACTGAAGTCCTGAAGAGCCTGAAGAGATGGGAAGGGAGGCTGCAGAGAAGGCTGTGACCAAGGGAATGTAGGCCAAATGGGCTGTGCCAACTCCTGACTTCACTGCCGCTTAACCTGAGGGGGCAGACTGGTCCGCAGGTGAACAGGCACCCTCTGTACCCCACGGAAGACTGGGGTGCCAGCCAACCACAGAGGACTATCTGCAGCTCCCACTGCCTGGCCACTGCGCAGGGAGGAACAACCACTGTGCAGTCATAGCTGGTCTGCTGCAGAAACTTAAATGTGGAAAGTCAAGTGATGGGAAAGAAACTCTTCCACAAAGCGGGGAGGAAGAGGGTTACTCAGACGTCCAGATGAACAAGATATGAACGAATGACATTACCAAATGGAAAAATGGATACTGTGGGTTAGCAAAAATAAATATTTTTACATTTTAAAAGGACAAAAAGAAAATCCCTGGGGTGATCACCCCATTTTAACCATCATTTGTGCGGTGCCTGAGTTTGACTCTAATGATTTTTAGTCAACATCTGGCTAGCTGAGTAACTGAGAACCACCACCAGGTATTACTCCACACATCCACAGTGTAGCTGCTTAGCACTCTCCAGGACATTAGGGAGAGGAGAATCATGACCTCCAGTCTCCAGGACTTACAGTCTGAAGGAGGAGACAGATGAGAGTGGATACAATCACAACCTTGTGGCTGTGCCTGAAGTCTGTTCAGAGATTCTGGGGCAATGTCAAATGTGTTACTTTGCTCAGTGTCTACAAGATGAAGAGGTTAGCCACACTGGGAAAGCATATTGCCAATACAGACTCAGACAGATGGAAGAAAGGCAGGTGTAACGCTGTTGGAGAAGTCTCAACTGCTGAGGATGGAGAAACCATCTGAAATTAAGATGATGGAGCAGCACACAGATAAGCCTCTCTATTGAAGGGTAACTATGGTAACACTCAGCTATGAAGGTAACAGAGAAGCCAGCTCGCTACCTTGCATCTGGAAGAGTGTGTATGTGCCAAACTCCCCAACCAGCTCCTCCAGCTCCTCACAGACACTGAGATCTCAAGAACACAACTGTCCCCCAACAAATAAGCTCTAGCTATCATTGTTCACCATGAAGGGGAGTTGAACATGGATTAGAAGTGAGTGTCATGATGAGCCAGATGGAGGAGACAGGGTTATAACAGGTCAGGAAGCTGGTAAAACAGAACAGAACCTGTGTACCAAGGTCCCTGAGCCAAGCCACACAGTAGAAAACACATTTCATTCCACAGACTAGAATACATGACACTTTCAAGCAGAAAAAAAAATAGTGTATCTTAGTTTCAGTTTCCATACCCACAAAGCTGAAAGGAACAGACTACAAAACTTCAGTTTGCACATGAACACATCTGTTCTATCCTCTCACCCACATGCCGCTACTTGTCTCCAATGTATTCCTCAACGTTCTGTGCTATACAGTGTTGTCCACCTTTCTTCAGTCATACTGCTGCCGTAAGTTTCGATTCGAGAGGTCCCAGACATCCCTCATAAGAGGCTCAGCAGGTGTGGAACCATTAGCAGGCAGAGCTTTGTGCAAGGTGCTTCCATCATGACACATGCTCAAAGATCCTGGTGTCTCCTTCCTTCCTTTGCTTCCTCAAGGAAGCATAGAGTAGGCAATGACCCTACCTCATCTCATGCACTTCACAGACGCCATCGCCAGCCCCATCAGAGGACTGAAGCAACGGGCCACCTATACTGGACTGGAACCTCCGAACTTTTCTCTTTATCCATTAATCATGTCATGTATTCCATTACCACAATCCGAAGCTGACTAACATGATCAAAGACAAACGAAAATGTATTTTCTAACGTCTGGAAAACAAAATGCACACCAATTCAGGAAACCCTTTAGGATTTTGTGGGCGCATGCAAAACACCTCAGTCAGCTTGACCTTGCTGAGTTTCCTTAAATTTCTCTCCAGTGCTCTGTTCATTACTGTGACATTGGTTTACATGCTAAATGTCATTTTTATGTGTGATGGTTTTCACAGTATTACAATCATTTAAAAAAAAAAACCAGATGCACGAGTTGAAAATGAAATAGCAGAGATTCTACACACACCAGAAGATTCTCGGGCTTGATATCTCTGTGTACAATGCTGAGGCCATGCAGGTATCTGAGGGCGTTGGCTAGGTTGTACACCATGGCACTCCCGTCTCTCTCAGTATACTTGGTTGAAGAAGTAATTGCATCAAAGAGATCTCCACCCTGTAGGACAGAAAAAGATGTACAGAAATGTCAACAGTTCGGTCCTGTGAGATACGAGGGATGTGACATCAGCTTAGAGCAGATGAAGGAAGGGCCACACACCAAACCCATGTGTACCAATAACAAAAGTGGAGAGGGCGTAGGATGCTGTCCTGACTAGTTGCAAGCCAATCTGAGATCGGACGCCAGTGAAACCTGCCCGCCCTCTTACTTTGACCAGCTCCATCACTAGGAAGAGCTCAGTTGCCGTCTCCATCTCCTCAACCAGCATGATGATGTTGGGGTGTCTCACTCGGCGCAGTATTGACACTTCATTCTCAATCAGATGTTCCTGTTAAATAAAGGGTGCAGAGAGACCCCAAAAACCACAGGACCTTAGGCTCTGCCTCCACAGCCTGGAGGACACTAACAGATCACAGTCTGTCTCTTGGCACAGGACAGCCACACCTGCTTACTTAGTCCCCCAGGGATGGGACAGGTCAGTAATGGGTATCTTATTGCCAAGACCCTAAAGAAACTGCCTTCTGAGCATGCCCAGAAAGGTTCAGTGTTACTGTACTGTCATGTATGACTCCACTCTAACCAATGACACTAAAGACAGTATCCACACAGCACCGTGCCTTCTCTGAGTCAGTAAGACAAGAAACACTTTCTAACTTCAGTACCCCATGCAAAAATAATGACTACGCCTATAAGAAAGCTTGGCACACAAGCTCTAAAGTTAAAATGTTTTACTGTTACCAATATAAATTTTAATTTTATGCTAAAATTCATGAAAAATAAGCTTTCTTCTTCTGTGAGTGGGTATGAAGTCATTCACCAGATGGGTGTTCCTTGCACTTCGTATTTCAGAAATCTGGAAGGCACCGTACCACACAGCTCATTTTAACTGTGCTCAACTCTGCCCTGAAAACACTACCTCAGTGTTGCTCATGCTGAATGATGTGGACGAGGGCTGCTCTGCAGTAAAATGTTCACTTACAGAATTAAGAAATTATCCACAGTGGCCCTTCTGTTCTAAGTACGGCTCATGTGGATCCTTACTAACTTCAATGACAAATCCATTCGAATTTAGAAAATGATTTATAAAATCTGCAAGCTTCTCTCTTCAATATTCTAAATGCTGAAATAAGATGATTTTATACAGAAGAGATACCATTTATCATCTAAAGATATGTGCATGTGCACATCTATGTAGGTGTAGGGGTGTGTGTATGTGTTTCTATGTGTGCTCTGCTGAGTTGGCCCTTGACCTTTACTACCATGACTCAGAGCTAAGTCTGGTGTTCTGACATGGCAGCTGACCCCTAGTTTCAGACACCATTTCTGGTTTTTCCATATGTTCTAGTGCATGCATGCATTATGTTTTTAGTCTAATTCAAATTGACAATAGCTGGAGGAATCAATCACAAGAAATGAACAAATTTGGTAATGCGGAGAATACAATCTACTGCAGGTTCCTGCACATGCTGGGTTGAGATTCTTGAGCACTGGATGGACTATGCCTATCCAAGAAATCACAGGATACGCGTCAGCAAAGGACAGCAAATGCCCAATCGGAAAGTCTGCTGGAAAATTACTCCCTAAATCAGGCACACAGGCTGTTGTGTAATGTTCTGACATTTTATCTTTTACTTCAGTCCTTGGAGATAGGGATGGAAGCCTCTAAGTCCACATCTCTTGTACTGGGCACCACTGCTTTCAAAAGGGAACACCTGAGTGCAATTAAAGTTGGAATTTTTCAGAATAAAAAGGACATTGGTGAAAATGAAGATATTATTTTGTTGAAAAGACAGGAATGAACAGTAGCATCACACCTTCACTGGAGGTGAAGAGCCACACCAAGCTTTATATAAGGAGAAAAAAAAAAAAAAAACAACTGTACTTCTTTCAAGAAAGAGGACTGGGAAGGCTTTTGGAGTGGTGTAGGATTCAATGCTTCCAAACCTCCTTAGAAGGTTGGGAAGTCTCAAACCCTAGTGAGCAGTCTGGGGGGGAGCCTCCTCCTGAGCATTAACACAAGGCGCAGCAAGCACACGGGACCGCATCCAGGGAGGCAGCTGTATGGGCAGCCAGAGGCCACACAAGAAGACACAGCAGCCCTTCCCCCCGGCCCCCAACTTATTCCGTATCCTCATGGGAAGCTTTCAGGTGTAAAAGCAGTGATGTGAATTTGTCTCACCCTATAGTAAGCAAAGACAAGAGCAGTTACCACCAGCACAGTAAAACAGGCTCCTTTTAAAACTGAATAGATCAGAACTTCCATCCCTAACCCTGCCATCCCCTCTTGCCCATTTTCTCCAATGTTAAGAGGGTCTATAAACATGTTGAGGGGTGGTTTGAGATGCCAATTTGTAAACGTAAAGCAGTCCATGTCAGTAGTGTCAGGAAGCTCTCTGCACAGAGTTAAAATACACTGTCTACCACGGATTGAGATCCCTTCCCCAGGTTACTACTATTCTCAACAGAAGGACTGAAACAGTCTCGGGGGCCACTGTGGATCCTCTCTCAGCAGTGTGAGAAGGCTGCCCAGCAGTGTCAAGTCCCAACCCTGAGCAAGTACTGGGACATCCTCCACAGAAGCCATGCTAACTTAGTGCCCTGTTCTTGACAACGGTCCCATCTAAGCACAGAAACAATGTTTCTGTTGGGATGTAGAAGCTGCCTCTCTGTTTCTCCATCTCTTTCTATTCCTGTCTAATAAACAGTCACGATTCCAACACTAATGATCATGAAATGTTAGCAAAGCACCAATAGAAAGCAATGCAACTGCTTCTCCCCAGGTCCTGTGCCACCCACAGGAGATTTTACGCTCTGTTCTCCAGAATCTCTTTTTCAAACTCTCTCCGTACAGAATACGAGTACCGTTTGAACCAGGCTGAAGTTACCCATCATCCTGTGAGGAGTGTCTCCTGCCCCACCAAGGCTGAGCCAGGTGACTCTTTCTTGGGCACCCACCACCCCTCCCCCACACTTACAGCAATCATAGCTCTCCTCCTACTCTCTTCTGTTTGTGGGCTGGTCTGGAGCACCTAAACTTAAACATCCTAGAGGTGTCTGCCTCACTTTCCAGCCAATAACCTAATTAGAAATGCACAGTGTGGGGGAACTATGCGCGTGCGCACACACACACACACACACACACACACACACACACACACACATATCACCCATCAGTGGCTTCGCAACTGGCAGTTAAGACTGCTGAGGATAATATACCAAGAAGGAAAGTGTGTTCAAATCACTGTATGTGGTTTCTGGCATAAGTGTTATGTAGTGGAATGACGTAGAAGTCACTCAAAAGCATCAAGCCCTAATCTCCGGACTTTGTAAATATTATCTTATTTGGAAAAAGGGATTCGGAAATGCAAAGACAGCCCTGAATTAACCAGGCTAACCAAAATGAGTCACAACAGCTTTCTAAGAAAGAGGAAGGAGAATCCACACAGATGTAAGAGCAGCAATAAAAGCCCAGAAGAGGACATGTCCGAGGACAGAGAGAGAAATAAGAAGACATGGCTGTAAACCCAAGGCCGTCAGTCACCTGGACGTGCTCAGTGGCCAGAAGCACATTCTCCCCAGAAGCCCCAGGAAAGTGTAGATTTCTGACTTCTGGCCACCAGAACTGTGAGAGGGTAATTTCTGTTGATTTAAACTGTGGCCATTTACTCCAACAGCTCAAAACTAGCATAATATGCTTTCAGATTGATGTCCTGTCTGGGTCATGAATGCAAAACTGTACAAGGTAAGAAGAGGGCAATTCAGGGCTTCTGTACTGTGGCGATTCAGTCAGCAGTCACTTAGAATGAGGGGATCTCAGGACACAACAGAATGAATCCTAACAGGATTCCACAGCCTTCTGTACAACCTCTGCCAGTCAGGTCGGAGGCAGGTTCAAGCAATCTGCTCACAGGAACCCGGTGCACTCTGCACCTCTGGGCCTCTGCTCGGTCTGCTCTGACCACCTGGCGGGTTTTCCTTTCATCACTGTGTGCTGAAAGCATGCTGCAGTTCCAGGACCAGCTCAAATGTTTCTTCCATCTATCGATATGATAGGCATGTGTGTGTGGATCCAGCAGGTGTGTGCATGCCATGGGACTCATGCAGGCCTCAGGAAACAACTGAAAGTATCCTCACCTTCACCTTCTTTGAGAAAAGGTCTCTAGCTGTTTTTCTGCTCTGTATGCTAGGCTAGCTGGCCCAGGAACTTCAGGAGATTCTCTGCTCTCTGCTCCCCTCCCCCTTTAAGAACACTGGAATTACAGATGCATGAGCTGCAGGACCTGCCTTTCCATGGGTTCTGGGCATTGAACTTAGGGCCTCGGACTGCATGGGAAGCACTTTTACCAACTGACCCATCCCCCCATTCTCCTCAAATGCTTCTCACTCCATGGCATCCTCACTAGATACCAGTTCCTCTTCCATAAGCTTTTCCTGAGCTCACATCATACTCAGAAGAACTGGTATTAATTCTGTGGTGAGTTACCTACTCCCAGCATTGTGTTTTACCCATAGACCACACACCAAAGTTCAGGTGAGTGAATAATGTAATCTAATGATGCTCATGTGTATTAGAAGAAGAAACAGAAGACAAGAATGAATATTCCCTAGGTTCCTATCATAAGAAGAAGGAACAAATCGAAACACAGAGGTACATGGCTGCACCCAAACTCAAGTCAGGACTTGGCCTCTGAGGATCTTCGGGAAGCTGGTTAACCCAAATCTCTGCTTCCTCCTCTTCACAGCTGGTACAAGCGTTCTGAGTCACACCTGGGCAAAGTCCCTATATTCCCAGCTGGTGGTTGTTGCCAACGCACTAGTTTTCCATGTAAGACCCACAAAGCAGAGGTGAGCAATGGTCCCCATACTAGTGGCTGCATGATCCCCTAAGATTTTGTAGACAAATTATGTTATTTTTTATCTAAAAATATAATTTCACCGTGGGGAAAAATCAACTTATTTGCAATATCAAGTTTTCAAATTATAATTTTATAGAGTATTGATATGAAATTTGTTGGTCAAATATACAAAATGTAATAATGCAAAGAAGCATAAGATTGTGAACTGTGCAAACAGAACCACATCCGGTAACAGGGAGACACAAATCCAAACATTGGGAGGCCTATCCTCATGTGTCTAGGCAGCCACTGTATCAGATGAAATTCCTGCATGCCATCCTATGAACACAGCTGCTTACATCTTAACCATTATCCTTAATATTCTGGAAGAAAATGTAAACAGTCATATAGAACGTGGCCTATATCATGATACATTGTGCTTAGAAAACCTCACAGACGGAAAGACTAACAGTTACATGTAGAGAAAAGGTTATTACATTTGAAAATTAATAATATTACTAGAAGCATAAGCAAAGGGGGCCAGCAAGAGATGACTCAGTGGGTAAAATGCCTGCTGCCCAACCCAAGACCTGAGTTTGATTCCTGGGACGTGAATAATGGAAGAAGATTGACTTAGGTAAGTTTTCCTTGGCATGTGTATACACACATACACACAACACACACACATACATGTTCACACACACACCTCACAAAACCACACACACACACACACACACACACACACACACACACACACACACACATCACAGCATATACACATTCACACACAGACACAGAAAATGAACACTTCAAATGGTTACAGAATACGCCAAAGCACGTAAGACCAGACGAAAGTCACCAGCAGATAAGGGCTGTCTTGCCACCTTGGCTTTGCTGACAGTTATGAGAGAAAATAATAAATGACAAATCTGCCTCATAGGCAGAAGATTTTTCTAAAACCTCCTTAACACTATTTTAAATTTTCTGTTAAAACCACGTGGTTTCATAAAGACCCACCGAAAATTGGTTTTGTTTGCTTGTTTTCTTAGCAATCCCACAATATAAAGCCAGTCCTATCACATCACCCACAATGGTAAATCCCAAAGTCCCCTGGCATGCTAACAATGTCGACAGTAACACACGTCGGTTCTTTCTACACACACTGGGGCTTTGTGCATGTTTCCACTCCCTCATCCCACCGCCACTGCAGCAGCCTTGTGGCGCACACACAGTCAGTCAACACCTTTAAAGGGAGAAGAAACAGAGACACAGACAACGTAAGCATGTGTCCAGGGTCCCACTGCAAGAAGTTAAGGCAGGGGAGACTCTATACACTCTGGTCCTAGAGTAAACCTTCCAACAGGATCACAATGAAGTTCAAATATGCAATTCTAAAGCTTCTAATAGGCACACTGACAAATATGACCAACAGAAAAATTAACTTGAAAATGTAACTTAATCCAGTCTGTCTAAAATACTCCACCGTGTAGTGACATAGAAAAACATTACTGATGTGCTCGGCATGCGCTTGAGCCCACAGCTTGTTTCAGACCGGTATCACCCCAGTGCCTCAGCATGTGCGGTCAGCAGCTCCACCTGGTGTTGGACTACTGCTCCACAGCCTTTTCTGCTTCATAGACCTGCCACCAGAAAGGAATCACCACAGGCCTGTGGTCTCTGTGTCTGTCCTCTAGCAACACGTCTCAGTGGATCCTGATCACTCCGGTTTGAGAGCAGGACAGACAGAAATGGGTCCATTGTGCTGAAGGATTCACTTCATGGTGTCTCTGCACCAGCCACCGCTCCAAACGTTCTGCCCCAGAATATCTACGCAGCAAACACCCTCAGAACACAGAGGAACAAGGCCAGATCATTTCCTGGCCCAGACAAGGAAACTACTGTTTTCCTCAGCAAATAGCTTGGGTGAATTTTCCAGCGGCTGCCTCCTAAGACTCGAGGTGTTCAAGCTTGGGGCTCCTCAGGTCTGATACAAACCCACGAATATAGAGCATCTGACTGGACCCCTGGGCGTCCCCTGGGAGCTCGAGGAAGCAGGCTGCCTGTCATCTGTGAAGTCTTACTTTCTGCCAACTTCCTGAAGCTAGAAGGCCAACCCTTAGAATGGAGGTAGGGAACTACCATCTAATGGTCCTCAGTCCTAGCCTTTTAAATGTTGCTGGATTTGAGACTAGGAATCTCCCAGGAAAGAGAGTTTCATGTTTTTTATCGTTAAATCCAAGATCATATAAATTTACGGTCTTAGAGGTAAAAGTCACTAGAAAACAGCACGATGAAAATTATTACTTTCGTTTTGGTTTCTGTGAGTCCATCTCCTGCAACGAAGGTCTCAAGTTCCCGCTAGAATACCTCCCGCTCCGTGGCCCCGTGTAGCAGTTGTACATACTGACCTTTCCACAGCATTTGGCTTTGTCTATAATCTTTAAGGCAAACTCTTTTCCAGTAGACCTAGGAATAACCATAGGAAGGCGTCAGCTCTATGAATCAGAATAAACCTTCCTTCCCAGCTCCCTCTACAGCACCCACACTTCTGTCCCTTAGACACAGTGTGAAGAGGGGTCACAGGAGGAAGAACTCCCAAGAAAAGAAAAGAACAAGACAAAGCCAGGCTAACTGAATCTTCTTTTGTGTTAATAACTCATACTGAAGTATTTAAATTCTGTTGCAGCAACACAAGAAAAGAAACACTTTCTTAAGTCTCAAGACAGGTGTCTAAGAAGAATAAATGTATAGAAAAGTAGATCAGATTAACAAGGAAAAATAAACCACCTCCTGTTCTACAGTTGAAAACTGCCAAGTCCTGGCACTTTTAGTACCTATTTTTCCTCCATTCCTTCAACAAGATCTGGTGCTACTTCATTTCCACCCTGTAGGCCCTGCCTGGTACTAAACAAATCACTTATTGGACACAAAAGTCTTAATTCAGCCGGGCAGTTAATTTAATCCCAGCACTCAGGAGGCAGAGCCAGGCGGATCTCTGTGAGTTCAAGGCCAGCCTGGGCTACCAAGTGAGCTCCAGGAAAAGGCGTAAAGCTACACAGGGAAACCCTGTCTCGAAAAACAAAACAAAAATAACAACAAAAAGAGTCTTAATTCAATACTATTTAATTTTTACTCAATATTAGCATAGTTGAATTTAAACAGAAAAAAACCAACTCAAATGAAAACAGTTCGACAGAGACCATCACAGTATTCTCACAAAGTATTCAGAATACATGTGTTCTTTCATCTGCAGGTCTTCTGCCAAAGCGCATTGGTGCACAGAGATGAGGCTCGGCTTGGAAAGGTAATATATAAATTTCTCCCCTCATGTTATAAGCCACATTTCTAACATGTCCTTAGAAGTTACATTTTAGATGCCTCATTGTTTTCTCAGGCAGCAATCTATATGCCAGGGCTCTGTAAAGGTTTCAAGAACAGCAGTTACCTTACATAGCAATAGATAAAGGGCAGTGAACCCTCACTGGAGATGTCTCAGAATGGACAAACTGTAATTATCAGAACATTACGACTAAGAAAATCAGCCGTTCAGAGCAGGTAGGGCAGTGTTCTAAGAACACACAGACTTTCATGTGCATCTGCCAGGACTTTCATATTGCTTTAAGAGGTCGAGACAAGCAGAGGTTGGTTCCTTCTGATCTCACTGTCATGGCTCGTTTATCCAGAGCTATGGGACTAGCTCAGCATTGCTGCAAAGGTCCAAGGAAGTAACACAGTGAGCACTGAGCAGAGCCTGATGTGGTGTTGCAGGTTTTCTTGTTCCAGTGGTTCATTTCTTCCTTACTTTTTTCCAGGCTGGTGGATGAGTTCTGATATGTCCTTTAAACCACATGCGCACAAAACAATTGTATGTACGTAACTGAAATCAACTGCTTGTGGCCACGCCAAAGGGCTAGTCCCAAGGACGGATTCTTTTGGGAAAGGGAAAAGAGACTCTTTCTAGAAAGGCCTTTCATTCATGTGGTAGTTTGAATGTATTCGGCCCCCATAATCTCATAGGGAGTAGCACTAGTAGGAGGTGGGGCCTTGCTGGAGCAAGTGTGTCACTGTGAAGATGGGCTTTGAGGTTTCCTATGCTCAGGATACTGCCCAGTGAGTCAGCTGTCTTCCTATTGCCTCTGAATTAAGATGATGCACTCACAGCTCCAGCACCACATCTGCCTGCATGCTGCCGTACTCTCCACCATGATGATAAAGGACTGAACTTCTGACACTGTCAACGAGCCCCCTCAAGTCAATGTTTGCTTTATAAGGGTTGTCATGGTCATAGTGTCTCTCCGCAGCTACAGAAACCCTGACTGAGACCATTCAGTAGTGGGAGAACTGTATGTGGTGGGGAACAAACCATCAGCCACTCACCTGTCCATACACTCTTTAACTACAGCAAAGTTGCCATCTCCGATGACCTTCCCGATTCTGTATTTCTCCAGAAGGGTCAATGACTCAGAGCACCTGTTCCCATTCACACCTGCAACCAAGGATAAATGCAAAGTCTGGAGGAAAGGTCAGCATTTTGTACTGACTCCTACTTAGTTGGAAAACAATGAAATACAATGCAATTATTTATAGGTCCATAGCCAAACTAAAGAAAATCCCTCAGCATATTTCCTAAACAGAATGCCTGAATCACCAGTTTCCTTTTGACCTTGTTGGTTAGAATCAGGAACCCACAAAAATCAATAAGCCTAACAAATCCTGAAATGTCAGTTAGGGATTCTAACCAGACCTCTTCGAAACTTCTGTCTTGGACAAGAGGAGGATGGGTTCCATCTAGGAGTACCCTGGAGAGTTCTCCTTGGTTCTAGTAAAAAAAGTTCTATCAAAGTAAGACACTGTGTTGAGGCTAATTCCTGGCTCAAAGCCTTCTCAGAGAAAGTGTGCACTGGGCTGTGAGTTAAGATCAGACCACTGATCACAATGTGTCCTGTTGTCTGTGTTCATCTAAGTGAGAGAATGGGAAAAGATCTAGGAATTGTGAGCACAGACAAGACAGGAAGCCCAGGTCGCGGATCTGAAACAGGGATAACGTGGTGTATGGCAGAGAGACTAACACACCCTCAAGTGACCCCACTCTCAACACCTCACTAAAGCTACCCGGACTATCAGGGGACCTATCGCATCCCTGTTGAGGAAGAATGTGGCTCAGGAGGGATCCTGATGGCCACCAAGTTCAGATGGATGACTTCCTTTATAAAAGCAATAATCAGACTGAGAAGCACCTTCAGGACTCAGGCAGCGGTCAAGTTCAGGTCCACCGTTCACATTGGAAGAAGATCTGCCTGGAGCAGAAACCTGCTAAAAGAAGAAAATAACCATTGTGTATTGGGATACATTTACAAATCATTAGCTTCCTAGTCCTTATGTGATAGACAATAGTTATATAATGTCAAATGACTGATATAAGAAATGATACAGAATTTTCTTCTCCTTTTTCCTTTTATACAATGTAACACATTAATAAATTTATTTCACAGATACAGTTGCAATTCAGATTTAACATCATAAAAATTCACAGTGTACTACTTTTTAAAACACATTGTGCTACTTTTGACTTCAATAAAAAAAATAAAGCATGCATTATGACATCATAGCTAGACAAGTACCAAAACCAGTGCAAATGTCTCGGCACCACAGAGAATTCTAAAAGTTCTAGACTAAATGTCCAGCCAGCTCTTAGTCCAATCATTTTACCTCCTAATAACAGAACATAATTGGTGAGCAATCCGATCCTCAGTGCTTCATCTTTTTATTTGTCTTGTCCTATTTCATTTATAGTCTGGCACTAAAACTGAAAGCAGCTCCAGAGCTGGGAGCACGGTACAAGACTGCATCTAAAGCTGGATGTGTAAGAGCCAATTCAGAAGGGGGCTAAGAGGAGGCTTACAAAACAACTAACTAACGGATTCCATTTCCGACAACTACCATCCCGGTCAGATCCCCCTCCAGGTTCACCTGGCCTCTAACACTTTCCATGGCCCCCACTCCACAAGCTACCGTCAGAGAAATTTGAGGGATCCGAGAACCCTGGTGGGTTTTTCTTCCCAACAAAATAGCCCAGGTCTTCAGGCTGCCTCCGGGCTGTCTCCTCTCCTAGCCAGTGTATTGCCCACCACTTTCCTCATGAGTTTCATACTCACATTAGCTCAAACAATTCCCTTTATTTATTAGTTACTTAACCTCCCCAAGTCTACATCTCGGCTCTCAAAAGTCAAAGCAGCAGCACCCAGCTTGAACTTTAGGGACCTGACATTAGCTCACACCTGGAAAACCGCTGAACAAAGTCACTGACTCCGAACATGAATTCAAGCTCCGTTAGCACTTTCCCCCAAATGCCTAACACAGAGCTAAAATGACTGTCTAGTAAACAAGTTTTTAATGATTTGTTAAATCATTCATTCCAAGCTGATTCCTCCTCCAATACAATTCTTCCTAGACTGAAAATTGCCGAAGAAATAAAAGATCCTACTTGAACTAGTATCGGCCTGGTTCTATTTGTCTGTGGCAAGGCTCTTGCTGTATAGCCCATGCTCATCTTGAACTTATGAGCCCCCTGTGTAAGCCTCCTAAGTGCTGGGATTACAAACATGCCCTGCCAGTTAGTGGAATAAACAATGGAAAGAATGAAATTCTTCTGCAAAGTTAAATCTCAAAGATAAATAACAAGAGCCCTGCTGATGATTCCCAGCACTCTGAACAAACAGACCGGGGGCTGGGTCATCAAATTCTAACAAGTAACAGGGACAGGGACCTGTGCACCACACATCTAAATATCATTGCCCAGAGTGAGGCGGTCTACACCTGGCTGGGTCAGGCATGGACACCCTCATCTGTCTCCAGTGCTCAGAACTCAGGACACATGTCCCTACACTGCTTTGGGGATATTGGAACTAGCCTTGGTCCTCTCTATTCAGCTTTCCTCCAAGCAGGTAGCACTCTCCTGTGTTCCTTTCTTGTCTGAAGTCCTGACTGACTCCAGAACTCCCCAAGAAGCTCAACATTTACCTCCAGGCTCACTTATGAGCACTGCAGTGTTTACCCACTGAGTTCCTGTGGACCTTTGTAACTTCCCCACTGTTTATTTTGAGTAAAGCCCCTCTCCTTTCCTATCCCAGTTCCTTGTGCAGCCGAATAATTATAAACCTGCTTTGTACTGTGATTCCAGGGTGACGAGAAGCATGGGAAGAACACAGGAAATAGAACAGGTGGTGGGAGCCAGCTCTCTGACAAACATGGGAAAGCAGTGAGTGTGAAGGCAGAGGCACCCTGTGGAGGGAGAGGACATGCGGCCAGCGCCATCGAGGTTCATGTGCCTCCAACAGAAATGTCGGTGAATCACTATTGTTAAATAGAAGGTAGACTAGTCACTGGGGCCTGGAGACATGCCAACAGAGTGGTGAAAACACAGGAAGCCACAATGACGATACAAATTCTATTTCTTTTGCAAATATTTTCCGCATTTCCCTGTCCCTACTAAGAGAACTACCCACTTACCTATGGCATCTGAGATATGTAGCTGGTTAATGGTGATAAACAGAACTCACCGGGTATGTAAGTAAGACAGAAGACAGTGGCTAGCTTGATAGCTTTGTGCAATCTGCTCACTTGAACCCTTCCATTCCTTAACACACCCCATAGACTATGTCATCAGCCCAAATCAGCTAGAACTCCATCACATCTGTAAGTGAGCCCTTCGGGCTTATTGCTTTTGAACAAGACTGGAGGAATCATAAGGCCCCCTGTTAAAAATGTCTCCATGCTTTTACTGCGAACCTCATAATCTCTAGGATCCAGGGTGTCGTGGCTGGTCACTGCAGCAACCCCTAACTCCATCCAGTTACCTACAATGTTCTAACATGAAGGCCTTCCAGTGTCCTGCGTTCATGAGCAAGGGGGCACTGAATGGGAACACATTCAAATAAAGTTCCACAGTTGCTCTAACTTGTACTCACTGGTTTGCATGGTGACCCTCTCATCTACCCTAATGGGTTGCGGCCCAGAAGGCTGAACTATCCCCAAACAAACTGAGTAACCGCCATGTACAAACAGCATCTGGTATTCAATGCCATGATTTATTTTGCTAGGGCACCAAAGTCTTCAAAACTACTTAATCTGCCTCTTTGTTTCTGTTTCTGTCTAACAAAATCAATTATGTTCAAAGATGAAGTCACCACACAGTGTTTGCTGGGGAAATGAAAAGAGCCTCAGAGTGAAAATTATTAACTTAGTTTTAAACACAGCAGAAAAGCAAAAGCTCCAGGGGCAAGGGGAGATGGCTGAGGTCAGCAGCTACTGTGGGTTTACATTTCACAGCTTTGAAAAGAAGGCTCCAAGTTCAGGAGGTCAGAGAGTTACATTTTAGCTCTGCCAATCAGGCTAGACACAGCCAGCGTTTCATCACACCTCACAAATCTGGGAACCTTTCACCACCAGCAGACCCAAGAGACATCATCAGATAAAACCTCAGCACATCAGACAGTTTATAATCTCAAGATGTTGGGAATGTTCCACATGTACTTTGTTCCTCCTCCTTTCCACCAACAAGAATGCTCACAGCGGAGAGCTGACAGGCATACACCTCTGCAACAAAAACGCAGGCATTTCAAAACTGTGTGCCTGACTCTGAAGCCCTAGGTCTTGCCTTAAAAGTCTTCAGTTTCGACAGATGATGAACTAAAGTTCAGGGAAATGTTTTCTTCATCTGCCTGGCAGTCGATGACATATTTAGTACTCTTTATTGCCTATCTGCACCCCTGCCCCAAATGCCGTGATTTAAGGACAGTATGTAATCCTGCAGAAGCTGCCAGCTATATCCAAGGGACTCTGAGGTGCCCTGCCAAAGAAGAGAGATCACAGGCTGAGGTCAAGGACAAAGCCAGGAAGGTGGGAGTTAAGAGAAATAAAACAATGTCAGCAGTGGAGTCCAAGACTTGAAGAGAAAAGATTGGCAGGAAACAGGATGGTTCCGACTGTGGATGAAAACGTCAGGAAAGAGGACAGAGCTGTAAAACTGATGAGCAGAAAGACTGTGGTGACCTTCAAGCGGGAAGATGGACAGGAAGTCCAGGGAGATCAGAGTGGAAAAGCAAAGTTCTGGGTGCCTAGGAGATGAAAATGGGATTGCTGCTGGAGTAGCCAGACCCAAAGAGGACCAAGGAGCCTCCTCCCAGGCTGAACTGGCTGACTTGTGTCCCTCCTAAGACACTGTGGGAAAAGAAGGTCTGGCTTCCAAAGCTGGGTCACAGAGACAAGAGCTGAATGGCATCTTTCTCCTGTCACTTTGTTCCAGGAAAAGCCAGCAGCCACCTTTTGAGGACATAAAGCCAGTCCACAGGAAAGTCCCATTAGGGAGGAACCAGGGCTTTCTGGACCTCCAACAGGTATGGATCCGAGTCCAGAGGTCAGTTTCTCTTGCCTCTACACAATGAATTATACAGAGACGTATAGTCAGTTACAAGAGAGAAGACAGTTTATTAAGAGGGAGACACAGAAGAGCCTGGAGGTGTGCCATATCTTCTCTGTGGCCTGCCACTCAGAGGGCAAGAGAGAAAAGGGGCTGAGGCGAGGTCTGAGGTGACCTTTTGTGGGTCATTAGCATCGTGAGCCTGCTCTCTAGGCTTGCAGGAAGTTCAGGAGACTAAAGTTGCCAGTCTTCTCCCAGCTGCCTTTTGCCTTTCCTGTGTTGGTCTATGGAACATCCTCCTCCAGCTTCCTATTCTCCTGCCTCCAGCCCACTTGTCAGCAAAGGAAGAAGTCACCTGATAAGTGGATACCCTACTCCCATCAAGCCTCAGGTGACTCTAACCCTGATGTGTACCCTGCCAGCTAGTCATAAGCGAGCCAGCCCAGAACCACCCAATTAACCTGCTCCTGAAATCCACCTCCCAAGAAGCTGTGAGGAAATCGGTGTTTACTGTTGTTAAGGGTTGGGATCCGTGCAAAGGACATGGAAGCAAAGAAGGGGCGATTTGGGAGGGAAGGTCAGTAACAGACAGGAGGAAGCAGTGAAATGTGAGACTCCCTGCCCTTCTTGAACCTTCCTCCCCTCAGCTACAGACCTTAGACGCTGTTTCTAATAAACCCTCTGGAGCTGAACTCCAGCCCAGAGAGCATGGCCTGTGAATCTGTATTATCAACAAGATTATCCCTCAGGTGATGTGACCTGCAGCTTCCTGGGCTCCAAGAATGTTACTTAGGATTCATAAGAGCTAGGAGGTCTTGGTCAGATGTAGACAAATTTCTAAACAGTCTTATTAAATAAGAAACACAGGGCCAAATACAGGGGTAATAGCCAAAGAGATCAGAGAAGTAGCGAAGAGGTAGGACTAGCCTTAGCTTACCACCACACCATAGCTTCCCCAGAGAGAGCTTCTTCCTGTCTAACCTGTGCTTTTATTGCCTTGCTGTTCTGCCTTCTCAATGGCTCTTGGCCCAGCTACCTCACTTCCTCGTCACTGCCTGTCTATACAGAGCTCCAGGTCTCTATGGTTGGTACTGGGATTAAAGGCGTGTGTCACCACACTTGGCTGTGTCCTTGTCCACACAGAGACTCTGCCTGCCAAGTAATCGGATTAAGGGTATGTGCTACCACCACCTGACTTCCGTTTATGGCTCGCTATGACCTCTGATCTCCAGGCAAACTTTATTAATACCCAAATAAAATATCACATTTCCACACAAATAAAATATCACCAGAGTCAGAATATTTTCAAGTACATAAAACACAAGAATATAAGAGAAAAACTCAGGCTGACTTCTCTCGTGTTTACCTTTCTCCTTACCCACTATTGTACACTCAGGTGTTCCTTGTGGAATTTCCTTTCATGTTATCTGAACCTAGGGACCCACAGTCATAGTAAGAATATCGAAGCTGTCCTAAGTGCGCTTAGTCTCTGGGTTTAGTCCAGGGCTTCGAGGCATCCCGTGAACCCTCTTTTTTGTAGAAAAGGGCAACATGGCTTGCCCAAGGTCACACAGCCCATGAGGGGCCACACCAACACCAAACCCAGCCACTCTGACTGGAGTCCCTGCTTCTAACCACAACACCGCATGTCTGCCTCTAAACAAGAGAGAGAGCTGAATCAAGTGGCGTGTGGTCACTGTGGCTGAGGCTGTCCATGGGACTGCACACTAGGTTCTCCAATTCCACCTCACCCCTCTGACCCAAAGACTTTGTCTCAGTTGCCAAGGCTTAACTGGGATTGGCTGGAACATGGGCAGAATTCTTTAACTACTAAAAGGAATAGAACACCAGGAGGCCAAGTGCCATTGTGAACCTCATGAACTGGCCTCATGGCAAAGTCCTCTTGGTGCCAATGCTGTGGGAGGCAGCCAGAAGCCTGCTGGGAAGGAGGCTCCTGTCTGAACTGTGGAAGGGTTAAAGTTAACCCGTAAGCCTCACAGGTAACTTCTGGAATGCTGGGGGCTGTTGTTTATCTAAGACAATAAGCCACGTGTTCTGGTGGCTATAAACAAGGTTGGTTGCCCCAACTGCACAGGATGTGCATAGGAGGTACACAGGCAGGAAGTACGCTTGCCCCCAGTTGGACGAAGGCGGGAAGCACTGCAGCCTTGTGGGTTTTGCCTTTCTGAGCACCTAGCTAACCTAATTCCGCACCAGTATGGGAATCTGGGGATCTCCAGTATGGACCTGGGCAGTGTCCCCATCTTCCCCATCAGTACTGAATAAAGCCTGCTTTGATTGGACAGTTGTAGATTTGGTCTCTCTCCTCGGAATTTTCAGGTTTAATACCTGCCTCTTCCTTAGGTAACTATCACTCGAAGTGACCATGCTTTTCAGAAAAGCCACTTTCCCCAATTCCAAACAAAGGGAAGCCAAGTTTTAGTATCTAGGGCTCCATTTTGGAGTAGCAGCCCAATAGGGATCTGTTGGTTAGACTACCCGTTAACAATTCTGTTTATAAATTTTGCTCTAACCTCATTGTTTCTAATCAATCTGTTTAAGACTAGCCTTGATTTTTTTTTCACTGTGACCTCAGGTGAAGCACAGGCTCTGCTTCCAAATCCCATATTCCCCATGTGTGGCTTCTACCACAGGTCCATGTACACCATTATCTCATACTGAGACACTGCGGTTTTAATATAAAATGTACTTCATAGGCTCAGGTGTTTGTTTTCATTTCGGTTTTTTTTTTTTTTTTTTTTAAATGGTGGGTTGTTTTGAGTCAGTGTCTCATGTAGCCCAGACTGGCCTTGAACTTGATACACAGTTAAGGATGACCGTGAACTTCTGATCCTCCTGCCCCACCTACTGAATGCCAGAATTACAGGCATGGAGTGCCACATCCAGTAGTATACTCAGGAAGTTGCGCTTGCTAGGCAAGCTCTTACCAGCGTCAGGGTCATGTGCTTATTACACCCTTGGTCCAGGGCTAATAGTGCTATTGTGGGTGGTTGTGGAACCTTTAGGACTTGAGATCTAACCAACACAAACTGGAGGAAGTAGGTCACTGAGGGACAAGTCCTTGGAAGGGGCATTTTCCCTGACTCCTTTTTTTCCCCCCTTCCTGACCACAGGAAGTTCACAGGTATGAATTATTTCATTTTACCAAACCCTCTCCATCCCAATGCACCGACACCTCTGAAACCTGTAAATGGGATCTCTCAGATTATTTGGTGCCACACTGTCTACTTCTAGCCTGTCAACCTCAGCAAACTCAGCCCCATGGGTATTTATCAAGGAAAACCAGTAACTGAGCTATGTGTCTGTTACCACCTTACAAAAGCTCTGTGGGGTCAGGAGGATGTCAGGTGTTGACCTTCAGTTCCCAGCAGACACATGTTCCCGGGCACTTGACCATGGTCTCCTGAGGAAGTCCCAGAGGATCCTTCTTGTCCTCCTAGTTCCTTTACCCTGCCTCTTCCCTCCCAGGGACTCCTCAGTCTTTCCCCGTCTCCTTCCCTTGTGCCTCTTGAATTTAATCTTACCTTCTTTCCTGCAGGGAATTTATCAGAACTCAAGCACTGCACACAACTGATCCACTGCTACCCTCCTAAGACACTGCAGTCACAGCCTAGGATGAACGCATGGTCCAGGGACAGTCAAGCCACTGCGGTCAGACAAAGACCATGGAACCCGAGCCAGTCAGTTCCCAGGACCCAAGCCTATAACATGAGGACTAAGCTGGCAGGCCAGAGTCTAGACTGTTAACTGCTCTCAGGGGTTCTCTCCTAAGACCCAAATTTTATTCTAACTTCTATGGGTTCTCTGTTTAAAGAGGCCAGACCTTGGATGTCCTTCCCCATGCCTATAATACTGCAAAGTTCCTTTAGGGGAGATCCCTACCCTGGCCTGTCTGTCATCACAGCAATCCCTTCAAGTCTGTTTAGCTGGAAATCCTGCCCTTGATGCTCCTCTTAGGAGCCTGCATCCCCTGCCCACACCCCGTTCCTTGATTAGAAATATCCCCGTGTGTCTTGTTGGAACTGGGGCTGAAGCCAAGCTCTCCATCACACCAAACCCCACTGAAATGGTCCACTTTGCCTTTTGGTACTCTCCCAGGCTGTTAGATCATCTTCAGTAAGAGGCCAGACTAATTCCTTTTTCCCTTTAAGACTACCTAGACAAGACCCCCAAATTCCAGCTGGTTGCTGTAGTCTAGATGGTATGCCTACCATAAAGGTACATGTACAGGGGGCTTGCTCCTCAAGAAGGCATTATGGGTGGTGGTGGTGGGGAGCCTTTAGAAGGTGGGGTCCAGTACAAGGTATTTAGGTCACTGGGGTAATACCCCTGGGGGGCTGAGGGGCTGTAGGACTGGATCCTTGTCTTTTCTTTACCCCCTGGTCATGAAGCAGGCATGATGTACTAGGCCACCACAGACCCACAGGAGCTGAGCGACCATAAACCCAAACCTCAAGAATAGTGGGTTCAAATGAACCTTTCCTCTCTCACTGGTCATCGTCAGGGTCTTGTTACAATCACGGGAGGCCGACTAGCACAAAACACTTCCCATCATCCTGACACTTGTCAGTTTGGGGTCTGAAGAATTGGAATTCAGTGGCCACCGCTCATCATCTTAGACTCCGCACACCCTTCAGAAAGTATTCACAATTTGAAGATTATCTTGCTTCCTCTACATGGTCTTTTATGACTGCAATGTGAAGGTACCAGCTACACTCTGGAGAGATGCTAACAAAACCAGGCATGGCTTTGTATCTGAGACACTCGGCTGACTACTAGTTTCATTCCATCTTTTTGTTGTTGTTGTTTTTTGTTTGTTTGTTTGTTTGTTTTGGTTTTTGGAGACAGGGTTTCTCTGTGTAGCTTTGCGCCTTTCCTGGAACTCACTTGGTAGCCCAGGCTGGCCTCGAACTCACAGAGATCCGCCTGGCTCTGCCTCCCGAGTGCTGGGATTATAGGCATGTGCTACTACCGCCTGGCAAGTTTTTTTTTTCTTTTTGACAAACTGAACTAAGAATTCAAATATAGTATAAACTGGTTTTAGCCAATTTAATACTTCAGAAAAATACCTTAAAAATTTTAATATATTTATTTAAAGATTTATTAGTTTATTTTTTAATGTGCAGGAATGTTTCCTGTGTGTATGCCTACTGTCAAGAGAACACAGAAGAGGGTATTATATTTCCTGGAACTGGAGTTACAAACAGTTTTGAGCTGCCAGGCTCTGGGAATCAAATCTGGGTCCCCTATAAGAGCAGCCAATGCTCTGAACTGCTGAGCCATCTCTCAAGCTCCTAAAATAGTTTTAATTGCATCTATTTAGTGTGTGCTTCTGTGTGTGTATGCACATGCATGTGTTTGCATGCAGAAGTCAGAAGACAACATGTAAGAGTCAATTATCTTCTGCTATGGGGGTCTAGTGATCACACTCAGGTCATGTGGCTGTCAGCCTTCACTTACTAAACTACCTGGGTTTGTTTGTTTTTATCTTCCTTCCTTCCTTCCTTCCTTCCTTCCTTCCTTCCTTCCTTCCTTCCTTCCTTCCTTTTCTCTTTTTTTCTTCCTTTCCTTCTTTCTAAAGATAGTGTCTCATTCTGTAGCTCCAGATTGCCTATAACTCACCATGCAAACCAGACTAGCCTTGAACTTGTAGCAATCCTCCTGCCTCTGCCTCCAGCATGTTGAGATTACAAGCTGGAGCCACCAACCTGGCTGGTTCTAAGAAGTGCGTCCTGTAATGAGCAGCAGGTACAAGCTATACATTACCCCTACGTTCACTATCAGTCTCTTCCCACCTTCACTGGGGTCCGTAACCAAGCAAGCACAAACCAAGGCAATCTTCATTACACCGTTTCTGTTCTCACGTCCTTCTCAGGGTAGGGCAAGCTGAGCTTACACTCAGGTGGATAGTGCTACCCACTTTGGGAAGCTGAGACCCAAGACCTCCTGCATCTCTTCAAGGTATCAAGATTCTAGACTCGGTAGGTTTTTATTCCCTATTCACACAGCAGTGGTAAGAAACGCTTGTCATTCATTATAATAATCAAAAAGATTCTTCAACATTCCTAAAGAAAACTTTGTGTTTGAGGGGTTTAAGCAACCATTTTCAGAGACTGTATTCTTTTTTGTTTGTTTGTTTGTTTGTTTTTTGGAGACAGGGGTTTCTCTGTGTAATTTTGGTGCCTGTCCTGGATCTCGATCTGTAGACCAGGCTGGCCTCGAAATCACAAAGATCCGCCTTGCTCTGCCTCCCAATTAAAGGCATGCACCACTGCTGCCCAGCCAGAGACTGTATTCTTAATACTGGTATATCTGATACAACTTAACACTAAGGAACACATACATACATACATGGCATGATATAAACTTTAGTATTTTCAAAGCATTTTACCATATAAATAATCTGATTGTGTCAATAAAAGAAACATTCGATGTTTAACACCAATTATTTTTGCTGTGTTTTTTTTTGTTTGTTTGTTTTTGTTTTTGTTTTGATTTTTGTTTTTTTCCTTTTGGTTTTTCGAGACAGGGTTTCTCTGTGTAGCTTTGCACCTTTCCTGGAACTCACTTTGTAGATCAGGCTGGCCTCAAACTCACCGAGATCCGCCTGCCTCTGCCTCCTGAGTGCTGGGATTAAAGGCATGCACCACCACCCCCCGGCTTATTTTTGCTGTTTTACCAGACATATTTTATAAATTTTAAAGTACTGGGATTTATTAAATCAAATGAAACATCAAAATTTTGCAAATTTCAGCTTTGTGCATTCATAATCTCCCTATTAGGTGGGTGGTATTAAGCCAACCACTAATTTTGCTGCTATTCTCTTTATTTTTTTAACATCATAGTTAATGTCTATTCATGTCTAAATTCCTCACCAAAATGTGCATGTTTTTCTTGTGCTATCTTCCTGCAGGTGTAAATGGCATGTTGATAGTTCTCCCAAGTTGCAGACTTCAATAAAGTCAAATTACCTTAGCCATATTAAAATCATGATTCCAAAGGGCCTTTTAAAATGAATTATGGTGTTTTCCAATGCTTTGCCACTTGCAAATCATCTACACTAGTCAGAATAATAATTTACTGGACTTTCACCACATTTTGCTTAACCCATCACAACTGTGCAGCCTCACAGGACGTGAACGTGTCCATGCAAGAGGCGTTAGGGAGGCCAGGTAATGTGATGACAGGATCCAGCTCAGGCTTTTCAAGCTCACAAACAAACCTAACTGTGAAACCACACAAACAACAGACTCACAGAATCGTGCCAGCTCTCTTCTCTCATACCTTCAATCCTCTGAAACTTCCCGGGCTGGTTGGAGAGGAACTAGAGGACTTCGTGGACTTAGGAGTGGAGAGCTGGCTGCTGGGAGTTCCGTTCACTGGACCAGGAAACAACGAAGGAGACAGTCATCAAAACTCCAAACAACCCGACTGTGGAAACACTAAGCACATGCACAAAATGGCTCCCATGAAGCTTTGCTTCATTTAAAGCCCAAAGCAGGTGACGGAATCAGCAAGAAGCAAAAGCAATGTGTCTTCCGGCATTACAGACAAAGTCAGACAAGGAGTGAAATTAGAATTATCTGCAATAACTGTGTCCCAACAATGGTATAAACAAATATAGAAGACATTCATGGAAGTACAGGTGTGAGCGAGAGACCCTGTCCACACAATCTGCCTTCTAGAAAACACAGACAAATGGCCAGCCACTGTATTTGTGATGGTCTGTGATGAAGGCCATTACAAACCGCCACTATCCAACTTCATCTTGGTATATACTAATGTGAGTCACTGAGAAATGCGTATGGCTGTATGGCTCTTTCAAATCAATTAGACTGTAATCCAAATACGTGTGTGTGTGTGTGTGTGTGTGTGTGTGTGTGTGTGTGTGTGTATCTACCTGCTTTCCTCCCATTCTCCTCTTGGTGCTCAGAATTGAGCTAAGCTTTTCATGCATGCTGAACACATACTCTACCACTGAACTACAACCCTAACCTTTAAGTATATCCTTAATGGAAAGTGAAAGCAACTATTTCTTATACTCTTGTTTGATTGAAGGCCATTAAAAGATAAACTATTCAAGTACTTTTTAATATAGGCTAGTTATTTCTAATCCTCCCATTTTCTTCAGTTGAACGTCCTCATTCTTGAGCAAATGCTGGTAGTTTTCTATATACCACCTTCGCCTTCTGCACCTCCACAGCTTTGGTAGAAAGCTTGGAGTCTGCTGAGCAGAGGATGGCTAATCCTGTTTGGGGGGGGTCAATCACAGATTCTAGCCTGCAGAGTGCTGCTGGACAACCATCTCAGCGCCCTTCACGCGCATCCCCAATCCCATCGTCTAGATCTGTTTCCGCAGTGATCTCATGAAGCTCGTGGGTTAATATCTGGGATTAGTTGTTTGTTCTCCTCTTAAAAGTACTTGTAATCCCTCTTACTTCAAAAGTAATCCTCAAGAGCTTTCGCCCAAAGCAGATGAAAGCTGCCATTCATCTTTATGAAAAGCAGAATGAAGCCCCCCCCCCACTTTGTTTTTAAACATAGGAGGCAGACAGTATTATTTTCAAACACCTGAATTAAGTGTAGAAAGTCAAATGTGAAGGCAGACATCCCACACAGGCGACTCAAAAGGGAGTGCCAGTTCCTGAGTGGAGGCAGAGACTGCAGACCGAGGAGCATACACGGTCAGCCAAGTCGTCTGTGCACAGGGATGGCTGTGTTTATGAAGCCAATTTTGTCTATTTTATTGTGGTTTTATAATCGGTAGATAGGGTCTTTTTCAATATTTTTAATTTTCCTAATTTTAAATCACTTGGTTACCTAGTGGTGTGTGTGTGTGTGTGTGTGTGTGTGTGTGTGTGTGTGTGTGTGTGTGTTGACTGTATGGCCATAAGTGTGTGCAACAGAGGCCAGAAGAGGGTATCAGACATCCTCATCCATCACTCTCCAGGCAGACAGTGGTGGGCTCTCTCCCTGGACCCATGGTTTGAGTCTTCTTTGCTATGTGGGAAGCCAGCAAGCTCCAGTGCCCGGACCGTGCCTCCACCTCACATCAGAACTGGGGTTACAGGCATCACAGGACACCTAGCTGTGATATTAGTGCTAGGATCTCATGGCTGGTCCTCAACCTCAGAGCCAGTGCTCTTAACCACTCAGCCGCCTCTCCAGCCCCTAGAGCAGTGTTTATAAGACTCAAATAACAGATTGACTAAATGGATTTCTACTTTACTATCTATTCATTTCAACATACTATTTAGCTATTTACACAGAGTTTTGTTGGAAGATTAACTAGACTCGGAAACATCTCTCAAAGCAGCTCTTTCTAGCCTAAGATTGACATGAACAATATTATGTTTATAAAGTTACTAACTGTCTGAAATTCCAGCTAATCCCTCAAGTCTTGGCTGTTGTTTTTCCCGCTGCCTTGCCCAGGTTCATTTCAAATCTCCTGCCTCAGCCTCCTGAGGAGCTGGACTACAGGTACCAGCAGGGCAAAGGCTCTGCACAAGCAAGCACACCTGCTCCCAATACTGCGGCTTCTTGTCCCACAACCCTCTCCGCCCCTCGCCAGAGAAGGAGTAGAAAACACTGCTGTTGACATAGCAGCACGTCTTAGAGTCACTGTGGAGCACCAACACTGGCCGAGACTTCCAGCATTCTACAGTGCTAAACATGCTTCCAAAGGCCCCTCTAAAGAGTCTTTGCCTTTCAAGATGTGGCTTTCAAGTCTCACAACTTTCACTGAGGAGTCTGAGGCTGACACTACCCCAATATGGATTCAGCTGAAGATTTAACATACTGAAATGCTAGTCCTCAATCAGTTATTAAGCACTGCAAATTCAGATTTTTTTAAGTCATTTAAATATTCACTGGGCTTTGTCATAGAACAGTAGATGGTCTGAAGACAAATGTAGCCATGAAATATTATTAGTTCAGTAAGTTTCCTCTTCAGGCCGCAGGTGACAAAGGTGAATCAATCATACCTGACTCTCTTGAGCCACTCTCTCTACTTTGATTTAATCATTTTCCTGACATGACAAGCATCTATAAACCTGTGACCTGAAACAAAAGCTAGGCATCATTCAGCCAGAAAACTATATCCAAACACATGTATGTTCCATTGACGTTTCCAGTTTTAAGATACCACAGAGTCAATACAATTTAAAATAAGGTTAATGGCAGAGGGATACCTCTGGTTAAAAAACCCAGGGTCAACTGCACCCATTTAGAAAGTCTGAATGTAAAGCACTGTGTGAAAATAACTGCCTCCCAACTAAAAAGATGCAGTGTTGGCTGCCTCCTTCCATGTGCAGCAAGATATCTCCTTATCTTAGTCTGGCACAGGCCATCAGACCTCACTTTGAATTAGAAGCTTTTAATGATGCCTAAACCTTTAACACAGGTATGGGCAAAGTATGAGGTTAGGAATTCCTTCCATATCTTTATTGATAACAAACATGTTTTGTTTTCTGAGACAGGGTTTCTCTTGTAGCCCTGGCTATCCTGGAACTCATCACTCTGTAGACCAGGCTGGCCTCAAATTCACAGAGATCTGCCTGCCTCTGGCTCCTGAGTTCTGGGACTAAAGGCCTGTGCCACCACTGCCAGGCTCAGCTAACAAACTTTAGCTTTTCAGTCACAAAGCATTTTCTACAGCTCGATGGAACACAGAAGTCCTAGAGGTGGTTGCCTTCCCCTGGACCACCGTGCTTCAACTACACAGTCAGGCACGCAGCAATCTTCTTAGGTTAAGTGGTTCTGTAGTGCGCAGGGAGGCTGAAGCGGTCTGCACATTGTAAAACATTGCATATGGCACAGAGGTCCACAGGAGAAGGCCAGATACACTCATGGAAATGGAGCAAAGGAAACAGAAATGCAGCAAAAGACAGAAACAAAAACCCAGCAGAGAGACAAAGCTGTAAGGCTCCTGGCTCACCTGGGGATTTGGCTGAAGAACAGGCACTGGTGTGGCCAGCCCTCTTTACTGTACACACGCATATGCACAGAGCAGGAGAAGACAGTAAGGACAGAGGTTATTCAGCAGGTCTAAAAGACAGTAACACAGCCTGCCCTAGAGGAAGTGAGCCGAGCGCTGCAGTGGGGGTGGCAGAGAGAATGTCTGACCAAGTCTGACGTTTAAAACGCTTGGTCTGGGACCGACCACTCTGCACCTCGAGACGCCTCTCCAGTCAAATCATCATCATTTTGTTTCCAAGAAAACAAAAAGTTTAGTTCACTCCAAGAAGCAGCAGGCTGGGCAGTAATCAGAATACTGCCTGTAAAAACAGATGCTTTTTCTCTAAAATCATTCCCTTAACAATAAATTAAATGAGCAAAATTACTTGTGATTACTATCCACTCATAAAACCAACTTACTGAGATACAATGTGAGTGTTTTAATATTAAAAAATGTCAAAGCAGTGTAAATTTTGACAAAGTTGTAGGATTTGGATCTGAAATTTATAGAATTTGAGTAATCCTTTCTGAGAATAATCATTACTACTATTAATAGCTGCTTGATGAAAAAAAAGAATGTGGGAATTTTCAAGTAAATACAGTTCTGCGTGAAGAAGAAGTCGTTTTAGGAAGATAAAAATCCACAATTATGAAGCACAGAATTCAAAATACCGTCAACAGTGCCGAAAACATGAAACGCGTTTATGTGCACACCAGTGGAGGACTAGACAGTGAGGCTATCTGCAAGAAGACGTGGCAGGACCAAGTGCAAGCGTTCCTCGGGAGACTTACACCTTTGGAAGAGAAATCTAAGGCTGTTGTTTTAAAAATCTCATTGTCTCTCATTGCTCTAGAGCACGAGCTGGTAAAGGCTGTTAAGTTCATAAAAATGTGGGAAAAGTAAAGAGAACAGCCCCTTTTAAGACTGCTTTTCTGTCCCTACCTGAAGCTGGTGACTTGCTGCGGCGGGAGAGCCCTGGGCTTTTGGATCCAGAATACTTAGCAGCCGAGGCTCGAGAATAAGATGACTTCAGTACCCGGCATTCTGCAAAGACCACAAGTGCATTTGTCATTAAAGCAGATTCCAGCACTGACCAAAGGCATGCACATGCAACTACAACTGGCTGCCTGTGACTAGTGTATGTGTGCACATGTGCAATCACATGAATGCAAGAAGTCAAGCCAGCCGTCTTCCTCAGTCACCCTCCACCAGATTCAGATAAGCTCTGTCACTGAACTCAGGGATTCTGCTAGGCTGGTGGGCCAGGGAGCTCCAGGAATCCTCCAGTTTGGGCCACCCAGCACTGGAGTTACAGACACATGGGCTACCATGCATGGCTTTTTGTGGGGTTGTTGGAGATTTGAACTTGGGTCCTCCCACTTACACCTTACCAATGCAACTCTCCAACCCTATTGCTACTACCCAACAATCTCTTTC
The DNA here is from genome assembly GCF_903995425.1 of Onychomys torridus. Classification (NCBI taxonomy): domain Eukaryota; kingdom Metazoa; phylum Chordata; class Mammalia; order Rodentia; family Cricetidae; genus Onychomys; species Onychomys torridus. Next base: position 63,834,276 of record NC_050448.1, read on the forward strand.
CCATCCCATCCTTTATTTTTCCGGGGCTATGAATTGAACACTGGGCTTGGTGAGCTGCCAGCCCCTGAGCTCCATAAATTCAATGTATGCAGCAACAGTTCCAAAAAGTACATGTCATGTTTACATCTCCACTTAGACTACACATCTGTGACACATCGTTGTTTGGACTGAGTTCTTAGCACAGGAATTCTACTGTCCTAAGTGGATGTACAGTATTGTTCGCAGATAAACCACACGTTTATCTGTGTGCAGCTTTTTCAGAGGCTGCACAGACAGCAATTTTACTGTCCTCTCCAAGTCCTTGATCATCTTACTTCAAAAGGACATGAAATTCTAACTTAGGGTCTCTTTACTGTCTAGCTACCCATCTCTCCAAAGCATGGAAGAGCAAAAATGAGAAAAATAGCTTTAAACAATAACATTGACCTTTCCATAAGCCACCAAATAAGACAGCATTTGGACAACTAGAACAAATTACAGCTGCAACATCACTTCAGATTTGAGTAATTAAGATCACGGGTTTTGCAGGCAGGCAGGCTTCAGATGAGTCATGGCTCGACATTTGCTAGCTAGAAGAAAGACCTTGCTTATGTTCCAAGCCTCCCTATTTCTCCCTAACATATTAGTGTTAAGAATAAAATGTGCTTTATAGGCTTGTTATAAGGGATAAATTAGAAAACATATTGCCTGCCATTTACTTCAGAACACTTAAATTTATGCAAAAAGATTAAAATGTGAGTTAGTTTTAATCTAGCTCCCAAGGGTGGCAAATTAGCAAGTGAAGTATACAAATCAGGGAATACTCACCAGGGGAGCCCAGTTAATATCGGAAAGGCTCTAATCAAACCTAATATAAATGGGGCAGTTCCAGTTTCGGCTAAGCCATTAGCATTGTAGATTATGTCCCATGGTGTCTCAAAAGTGTGTTGTGTAGACTGTTAAAACACTGTAGAGACACTGCCCCTCTAATGAACAGGATACCCCAAAACAGATCCCAATATCCCGGAACTTCAGAACTATACCCAGGTTTAAGAATCAGAGATCTGTGACTTGACCAAGATTAGATTCGCAAAATTCTATGCACTTTGAATGTTTTGTTTTAAAGACAAGGTCTTACTATGTACCTTAGCTGCCTGGAACTCACTATGTCAACCATGCTGGCCCCAACTCACTTATGTCTTCCTCCCAAGTGCTAAAATTAAAATCACCACTACACCAGGCTTTCTTTCCTTCCTTCCTTTTTTTTCTTCTTGTTTTTGGGGGTGGGGGGTGGGGTGGGTTTTCAAACTTGTTTCCTTTGATTGTCATTGTCGTTTTAATGCATCTTTAATATATGACACCCTCAGAAGCCTAAGCTGGAGCCCTTCAGTTGACAACACAATTGAACAATTGATGTTTAAAACACAAGGAAGAGCCCTTTTGTGCCCCCATAAATGTATTTGCGGTAGAAGTCAATCTGAGATTTGCATTCACTGTAACACTTCACTGTGTAATGATGGTACTATACTGATAACAGTAACAAAAATAGCAAGACACATAGGGATCACTAGCTGTAAATGTGTATTAACTCACTTAGCATTCACAAAATCCTATAAAACATCCATTACACTCCCATTTTTAAAGAAGGTTAAGTAACTAGAAATTGAGAGAGAAAAATCAATAGTGCTCTTTTTTTCCCTTAGCTATAAGAGGCTGTCAAGGGCCATTATCAACAATAACCAACACCAAAGATCCAAGTAGCTCTGATAAGCTTACTACACATTGAGCAAGAGTTGTTCTGCCCATGCACATGCCATTATTGCCACTGTTAGTCCCGCCAACTTAGCAGATTAGCACTTCATTTGTTGTGGACAGTCAGAAGGATGCAGAGCTGGACTAAATCATCTTGAGTTACTTTAGCCGCCTAATAACCATTTACTATACCATTATCCTCTGAAATCATTAAAATAATAGTTAAAACTACATTAATAGATTAAAAATCAATAAACAGGCACTTGTCATCCCAACCATGAGATAGTTCATTTTACAAATATATAAACAACGTATGTTTTCCAAAGTTACACACAAAACTGATGTAAAAAGAAATCTCAGGTAACTCCATTGAAAGTTTATTAATTATCCTTCAATATATATTTTCAGAGAGAAGGTCTCACTATGTTGCCAAGGCTGGCCTAGAGTTCTCCTAGAATCATGTGATCCTTCTGCCTCAGCCTCCTGAGTAGCTGGAAGAACAGTTGAGTACCGCCCATGCTTGGTCATCTTTCTCCAGCATCTCATGTCCTCAACATGTTTGTCACTAAATTCTGAGCCTTCTTTTCAGGAGCTACAAAGATGGTCAGTGAATTGCCTCACCGCTATGATCCAGGACAAAGTCATCTTGGGCATAACGATATTTTTCAGGTCCACATGCAATAAAAACATCATCATCACCAAAAAAGTCTTGCAGACAAGTAACCTGAAAAAGAAATTAGAAACATCAGAGTGCCGTAAAAGTCAGCAAAATTAAATGCACTTCAAGCTTCCCCACATCACGGTGGTGGACCCTGTTCAGAAACTGTCACACTTTTCCATGTCCCCTGACCTCAGCACAACAGAATGAAGGGTGTCTGCTGACATCAGTGCACCTGTTAAATGAAGGTGTCCGTGTAAGGTGTACACTTTCTCCCAAGACTCCTTGGCAGATGGTGGTAAACCTTTGACAAAAGCCAAGGTTCTCCGTTTAGTGTTCTCTCCACCTCCCACCTTGGCCCTGAGGTCTCTGTACACCAGTATTGCACTCTGGGTTGTTTGTAGGATCAGTATGTAGAAACTGCTTAGAGCAGTGCCTGTTATACCACGTGCTCCACGCTGACATCCATCCAGCTCATCACCATCATCACGGCTAGGGCAGACTGGCCATGATGCTAATGAGACTAAGGCTTTTGATTCTTCTTTACGATTTATTTAATGTACTTTGGGGTTTTGCCTACATGTATGTCTGTAAGAGGGTGTTACATCCCCTGGAACTGGAATTACAGACAGTTGTGAGCTGCCATGTGAGTGCTGGGAATTGAACCAGGATCCTCCGGAAGAGTACCCAGTGCTCTTAACCTCTGAGCCATCTCTCCAGCTCCTCTCCTTTTTGTTGTTGTTTGGTTGATTGGTTTTTTGGTTCTTTTGTTTTGTTTTGTTTTTTGTTTTTTTTGTTATTTTGTGTTTTCTTAGACAGGGTTTCTCTGTGTAGCCCTGGCTGTCCTGGAACTCACTCAGTAGAAAAAGCTGGCCTCGAACTCACAGAAATCCCCCTGCCTCTGCCTCCCGAGTGCTGGGATTAAAGGTGTGTGCCACCACCAGTGACGTATCTTCAGTTTTCTGAAAGCTCTCCCCTCCATACTAATAAGTTTCAGATCCCAGAAAGCCTGGTCCATGAGAGCAAGACATCCATCTCCAGCCTACTGATGACCATCGGAGTCATTTCCAGCATTTTGATATAGGCAAGCCTTACTTTCCTTACACTGTGGACGGAGCTGCATAAAAATATCTCTTACAGAAATTGCTTCATTTCCAAAATAATAATGTGGGGTTTTTTAAATTACTTTTTGGAAATTCTCTGCAATCTCAGTAATGCCTTGTATCTCCATAGTCACCATTCAGCTGTATATTAGAATAAATATGTCTCCACAGAAAATACAGTGAACTAGATATAATGGATGACTTGGGCAATAGTAGTTAAGTAATACAAATGTTATACATTTTTGCAACACCAGAAGGCTGGTGGTGCAGAGACAGTCAGTGTAGGCTTGGATACTTGAATACATTTCTTCTAATTATGAAGTAAGACCCAGCTCCTATATTTAACTTAGACCTGCTTAGACCAGTGTTTCTCCTGCTAACCCTGCCTCTGCTGGCCACCTCGGGTGGTAATGGCATGCAGTCTCTTTATCCACACACTCCTCCTGGGAGTCATGTTCTCATGGCTTGGCTCTGCTCTCCATGGCAGGTCCTTCTCACTACTCACATGGTTCTCACGTATTCAACTTCCGTGTGGTTCACATGCACCTGTTCTCCTGCCTGGGCTCTTCCACTGTCCTGACATTGGCTCTCTGACCTCCAATCTCCCCACAGCCCCTAGCCTCAGCCACTGTTATCACTAAGCCAGGACAACCACACCACTTCCCACCCTCATCACAAACTAGTGTCATTTCAGCTGACCTTTTGACCTTGTCTCTGACATGCCCTCTGTTCACTTCTCAGCCATGACATAGTGTTCCCAGCAGCCTAGTAATTGTGGTTTGTTTTGGTTTTCCGTTAAGATATGAGTCACAAACTGTCTTAATTAGGCTTCTATTGCTGTTAAAAAACACTCTCCAAAACCAACTCGGAGAGAGAGGGGCTTGTTTCATCTTACAGACATAGTCTGTATACATCACGAGGGAAGTCAGGGCAGGAACTGAAGCAGAACCACGGAGGAGTGCTGCTTCCTGGCTAGCTCAGTCGGCTGTCTTATACAATCCAGGATCACCAGCTCAGGGGCAGCAATGGCCACAGTGGGTCAGGCCCCTGCCATACCACTCATTAATCAAGAAGATGTTCCACAGGTTTGCCCACGGGCCAATCTTACAGAGGCATTTTCTAAGGCTCCCTCTTCTCAGATGACTCTGGCTTGTGTCACCGTGGTGAATATAACCAGCACATACACTATACAATCACCTATTCAAGCACACAAGTTGGCACCACTGAATACACTCAGAATTGTACAGCTGTCACCACAGCCAGACGGTTCATTAGCAGTCACTCCAGATGGCCTCTGCCCCCATTACCTGGCTCCCACACTCTGCCTGATGTCTTTGGTTCTATAGAGCCCAGATATTTTTTTTTAATTTTGTTTTCTTTTTATTTTATATGTATGGGTATTTTGCCTGCATATATGTCTGTGTATCGCATGCATGCCTGGTGTCCACACAGGCCAGAAGAGGGAGTTATATCCCCTGCAACTGGAGTTACAGACAGTTGTGAGCTGCCGTGTGGGTGCTGGGAATAAGAGCAATAACCATGCTTAACCACCTAGCCATCTCTCCAGCCCCTCAGAGGCTTTTCTGACCAACCTTTAGTGCCACGGTCTGCAAGTGACCAAAGGTGGGTCCTATCCATTATCCCAGAGGGCTCAGTAGAGACTAGGCATTCACTGTTGGGTGTTTAACAGGTTTTCTGATTACTGGAGCACGGTGTGAGACTATTCCCATGGGGGCTGAGTACCAGGCAAGAATGGCTTCTCTGGATGAGCTTTATGTAAAATGTAACCATGTATCAATCAGGAAACAAAGATTGCAAAAGGATACGTATTAAGCATGGTGAGCTGAAGACTATTGCCAGAGCCAGAGATGAAGACAGTCTATTCAAAGGGGTCAGGAGTGAGGTAGAAAGGAAGGGCCACACTGGACACAGGAAAGGAGAGAAGAAGAAAAGTCCAGGCTTCTGACTTGTGGAACAGAAATGACCTCACTTCCATTAGCTCTGACTGACAGTGAAAAGTTCACAATGAGTTCGGGGGCAGGCAGATGATCCACAACTCAGATCTGCAACGCTAACTGTGAATGCCTGTTCAACAGTCAAGCAGAGGTGCCAAGCAGAGAGTGGGTATCTACAAACCTAAACTTCAGGAGGTCAAGGTGCAAGGGTGAAAGCTGGATTCACCAGTGTGGATGGTATCAACCTCTAAACTCTTGATAGTTTATTTGTATTGAAATGTGATTTAATTTGTATATTAATAAAGTTGCCCTGAGGTCAGAGCAAGCCAGAGCAGAAGCTGGGTAGTGGTGGTGCACACCTTTAATCCCAGCACTTGGGAGGCAGAGCTAGGTAGATCTCTGTGTGTTCAAGGACACAGCCAGCATGGCAGACACACGCCTTTAATCTCAATAGCAACCATAGAAGACCTGGAGGTCTGTACAGACAGGCAGTGACGAGGAGGTCATGTGGCTGGGTTTACAACCAATGAGAAAACAGAACAGAAAGTCTATAAAAAAGATAGGACACAGAGAGGTAGCTCTCTTACGGAGAGGAAGGAGAGCAGAAGCAGTGAAGGGTAAGGTTTTCCGCTCTTGCTCTGACCTCGTGGCTTTTAACTCTGCAATTGTTCTGTGTTTCTTATTTAACTAGATGGTTACATCTACACAGTAGTCCATGCACATAAGGAAGCAGTCAAAAGCTGACCTCCAAAGCTCAGCAATAAGCCAAGATGGGGAGAAGATCCAAAACCAGGAAAGAAATCAAGTCAAAAAAGTGTTTCAAGGGGCCTTAGTGGTAGTTACTGACAGACCAAATAAGATGAAGATTGAAAACTAAGAACTCTGGGGCTGGACAGATGACTCAGTGGTTAAAAGCACTGGCTGCTCTTCCAGAGGCCCTGGGTTCAATTCCCACCGACCACATGGCTAACTCCCAGGGCCTCTGAGGGTACCAGGTACACATGAGCTGCACAGACATACATGCAGACAAAACACCTGTATACATACATAATAATGAAAGAAAGAGAGAAGGAAGTGACAGATCAGGTTAGAAAATGAACATCATTGGGACCTTAACAAAGGGAACGCTGGTATATGGTATAAAGTTCTGACTGCTGAGAGTTTAAAGGAGGGTGGGAAGGACGGGCAGTAAGACAACATTTCCCAAGAGTTCTGACTTAAAGGTGGGTCAAAGTAAGCATGGGGGAAATGAGTCTGGATCAAGGGTCAAGAGATTGTTTTTCCAAGATGAGAAAAACAACAGCAAACTACTGGTACACTGTTATAAAGACCCAGGAGCCAGGCAAATCAGGCTATGGGAAAGAAAAAGAAACCCACAGGGCTGTTTTGTTTTATGAGAGAGAATGGAATCAGTGGGCAGAGAAAGTGAGGGCCTTGGATGAGACCATGTCAATCTTTCACAGGGAAGGGTGAGAAGGGGCCAGGCAGCGGGTAGACATCTAACAGCATGGTAGGTAGTTTTCCTTTATTCTTGCTAGTTTGCTAGCAAGTTTGCTAGTTTCTGGGGGCAGAAGTTTCCTAAAGCCTTCGGTTTTCTCAGTGAGGAAGGAAACAGGTGAGAAGATGTGGCAGGTGTGAGAGAAGAAGGCTTAAGCCTGAAATCTGGGCTCCTGGGAAGGGAGGGAGGGAGGGAGGGATGGAGGAAGGGAGGGAAGGAGGGATGGAGGAAGGGAGAGGGGAGGGGAGGGGCAGGAAGGGGGATGGAGAGAGGGAGAGGGGGAGAGAGAGAGAGAGGTCTGCAAGGCAACATAAGTCACACTGGGGAATACAAAGCCAGCATAGGAGAAATTCTCAACTGTGAAACCAGAAAGATGCTTTTCAGCCTGCAGGGCATTTTAGAAAAATCAAAACCTCTCTTTCCACCTTTTGTAGTAGAATTAGCATTTCAAGGTCTTAGATCTCCTAGAAATGGAAGAAAGAAAGTTAAGAACAGATGATAAAACAAAGTAGACACAAGAACGAAACGTCTTCTGGACTGTTTTCCTGCTGGACTTCATAGCGGACTTCAGAGGTGGGAGCTGGACAGGGCTGTTCTACAGCAGGTGGGAGACAGGCTTCCTCCTGCAGGAATGCTGGGAGCCATGCCACAGGCCAGGCCAGGCAAGCCTGGAAAGGGGCAACAGTTCCTACAAAACCCGAAAGGAAGAAGAACAAACGCGCAATCACCAGGCGGCACTGGCGTCCAGGAAGAAGGTGTAGGAACTGTTCTCCTACCATTGTCGCTTTAGAGCACAGGCCTCTGTTTACATTTTTCACAAAGCAGACTCAGGTGGCTAAGCCAAGGATTCTCATTATTCTGTCCAAGCTGCAAACCTGAATGCGTAGAAAGGAAACAGAGGTGATGGTCTAGTTGAAGTTGGATAAAATCCAGCATTCATGGAAGGCCAGGGGTTTCTGCTTCCTTCAGTGCTATCTCATCACAGGTACAAGCCCACGAAGACTCAGATGAGCACTGACTGTCCCAGGAACAAGACACCTGAGCACTGAGCCCACTGCCACCACATGCACCCACCCATATACATATATGCATGCCTGCACGCACACACACACAAGGACAATCTTGGGCAAGATATTTAACCTCTATGAGGCTCAATTTCTTCATCTTAAAGATGGGAATAAAGGGGCACAAAGAAGAATTAACTTAGTGAAACAGAAAATCTGGGACTGGGGAGATGGCTCAATGGCTAAGAGAGCTTGTTTTACAAGAAAGAGGACCCAAGTTCAAATCTTAAGTATCCATGTAAGAGCTGGGCATGGCCAAACATAACCTGTAAACTCTAGCATTCAAAGGCAGAGACGAGTAGATACCAGATGCTCACCTGTAGCATGAATCTTAAAAGTTCTTATTAATAAAAACAAACCCAGAGCCAGGTATTGGGGGTGAACACTGAAGGATCAGAAAAACAGAACAAGCCACAGCCACCTCACCTTGCCAGTTCCTCAGCTGATCCTGTTTCCTCAGACTGGAAGCCTCTGAGTCTTCATTCAAAATAAATCTCAGCTGAACTGCTGCTCAAAAGCCTAAAAGCTTAACCAGCTAGTTCCTGGTTTTCACACCTTATATACTTTCTGCTTCCTGCCATCACTTCCTGGGATTAAAGGCTCTTGTTACCATGCCTGACTGTCTCCAGTGTGGCTTTGAACTCACAGAGATCCAGATGGATCTCTGCCTCTAGAATGCTAGGATTAAAGGCGTGTGCTACCACTGCCTAACCTCTATGTTTAATATTATGGCTGTTCTGTTCTCTGACCCCCAGATAAGTTTATTAGGGTGCATAATATATCAACCACACTCACTGGCTAGCCAGCAAGCCTAGCCAGAAACACTGAGTTTTGAGCTCAGTAAAAGGACTTGCCTCAAAACTTAAGACAGAAAATGAAAGAGAAAGACACCCAACATTTTCTGACCTCTGCATGCACACACATGGGTGCACACAGCAGCACACACACATGTACACACACAGAGAAAAACATGTCATAATGCACCCTTATATACCCTTCACACTCCCATCTTTGGTCACTCAAGTACAACTTTCATGTTTTACAACTTATTTCATACACTTGAATTCCGAGGGGTTTTTTCCTTTTAATTTTCACTTAAAAAAAAAAAAAAAACCTGAGACTTACACATTGAGGTATGATACAAGTCACAAATCTCTCAGAAAAAAAAAAATCAATACTGTGGATAAAAATTGATTTAACAAGAGTGGGAGGAAAAATATATCCTTCTAGAAGATCTTAGTTTGCTTCTAAATTTTTTCATTTAAGGAATTAATTCTTCCAAGAAGCTCTTTAGGAACAGTGATGTGGCTTGTGAAAGAAAGCTACAAATATGCGGGGGAAGGGGACACGTGTAACGTTACTACTGAGGCACAAGACTGAGGTTATCAGTAGGATCTAGCAGAGACACATAAAACCAAGAGGTACAGTTAGGAGCCTGCCTAAGCACACCAGTGGGGGCATTTCCACACTTACCAGTCACTCTTCTATCCTGCAGCAGACAGACTAATTAGGTCAAGGTGAAAGAGGACCAGCCACAGTTTCAATGCTAGTTCCTAAAAGTTTACCACAGTCCCTCCCTTTCCTCTCCCTACTTCATCTGTGTTCGAGGGAATGCAGACGTGGGGGGCTTGAGGTCTGGTGAAAGTGCTATGTGAGAATTCCAAGCGTGATCAACTTCTTATCAAAAAAGACACAGAGGTTTCGTGAGGCGCTTACATTCTGAACTCCAGGAGGTTCTATGGTGTCTCAATTACCCAACGGCTGTCATTGGATCCTGAATGCCTCCCCAAAGCATCAGGGGTTGAGGCTTATAGAATGATAGAGTATGATTACTAAGCTGCTGTGGAACCGTTAGGAGGTGGGGCCATCCAATGAGAAGTCTCTAGGGGCAAGGGACGTGCCCTCAAAGGGGACTGTGGGGCCCACCCCTTCCCTTTTCCTTCTCCAACCGCGGTTTTGCGGTAAAGCGCTTCTGCCGTGATGTGCTTCCTCACCACAGGCCCAACCCTCATGTCTGAAATCTCTAAGACTATGAGCCAATAAAATCTTTTCTCCTCATCAACTCATTATTTTAAGTATACTGTGACAGCAATACAAGGATGGCCAACCCACCAGCCCACTGGCATTCTGGGACTTCCCTGTTTCTTGGCCTTCTCAGAGTTGAGAGGGGCAGATGGGCAAGCAGGCTGATCTCTCTAAGCTCCTTTCTTGCTCTAAAATTCTAAAGTTGAATAATTCATCTTTTAAAGAGAGCTTTTGTACATTTTAGGAGACTGCTACCCAAACAGTGGACTTTTCTGACAGGTTAGAAAGCAATACTGAAGTTTAAGTGTCACATTTTTTCTGTTCAAGTCTCATGGGTCTTCTACGTGCCATCAAGGGCCTCCAATTCCACTGCCCCCCCCCATAGGTGTTGTCACCTAGGTAACTGCCTGGCTCGTTTCTGGACCTCCCAGGAGACTAAGGGCCACGTAAGCAGGATTATTCTCCTGCTCATCACAATGCCATCACCTCACACAGCACCTCCAGGGAGACTTTGCTCAACACATTTCTGTAGAATGAATCAGAATTGGAATGGCCTGGGTTCCCACTCTCTCTCACAGCTGTCTCATAATCCTTCTGTAATTCCCCTCAACCCATTAGTATGCAGGTTAGCATTAGTTTATGACGTTTGTTTCTAGACCAAGACGCCAGTAACTCTATATGAAAGGGGCTCAGCAAGAGCTAATTGATCAAATTTTGGTCCGAGACATCTTAAAATACTTCCTAGATGCTAATCTTGCATCAAAGAAGCTCTTTAAAGAATTAAACCTTCCATCACCATCCCAGTCCATTGCTCCAACCTTGGGATAAAGGAGATATCATGTGCAATTCTGCCAGATACTTGATTCACTCAGGAGCTTGGAATTTCAGTAAATGAGGGCCTGCTGAGATACCTCAGACACATATTCACAGAAATATTCCAATACCTGGGAAGAATAAAAAGGAAACCTCTTTGGGTCTCAGTGAAACACTAGTTTAAATAAGGGTGGAAATCTTAGTACCTTCAAATGCCTTGCTGGTAGAAGAAAGGCATTTTATAGAGGAAAGACCAAGATGGTGGAGATACATCAGAATTTTTATAGGTTTTCTTCCACTTTAACTGCGTGTGGGGGCGGGGATGGAGGAGATAGCTACTGAAATCAAATGCTTTCAATATCAGAGTCCTGCTATCAGGTCATCTCTATTCAAGAGTACCTTACATTTTTAAAGACAATTATTTTACCGTACTTCTAGAAATGATTTGAAAAATATCAAAGGGAAGGCCAATAACAATTTCTATGTGAAACTAAAATCACCGCATGGCTTTTCCCGTTACTACATTGACATTCATTCAAAGTCTTCTTCACCCCCAAACAGCACTTTACTACCTGACTTTCCTGTCCTGTGAATATTCAGAAAACCAGCTTTTCTATGTCAAGACAACTCAGAGTGAGAGAGTTCTGACATTAGGGGTAAGCCCGAGAGTGACCTGAACCATTCTTTATCTCCACTGCCAGCAAAGGAGACACTTGCACTAGACTGCCCACCTCAGTATCCGAGAGCCACAAAGCCAGCAGACTGATTCACTGAAACTACCTTCACACACGCACACACACACACACACACACACACACACACACACACACACACACAGTTTTCTTTAAATCAATTCTACTAGAATAGTTCTGCTTAACATGAATAGGGAAGTCTGGGGTTCAGTGACAGAGGACTTCCCTAGCATGTCTGAGACACAAATTTCATCCTCAACACAAGGGGGAAGAAGGAGTGGGAACCAAATGTGAAATTTGAAATAAATATAGACTAAGTCATTTGGTCCTCCGAAATTCAATTCTCTCTCTCTCTCTCTCTCCCCCCCCCCCCCCCCCCCCCCCGCAAGTCAGTAAGCAGAGGCTGGGATTCTCCCCCATTCTTTATACTCAGCATAGAATACAATTAGCATACATTGCCTGCTTTGTTCTCAGTAAAGGCTGCCTGCACTTTCCGCAGCAAGACACTTAGAATAGCAATGTTTTTCAGGTTCCTGTAAATCCATTCAGCCAGGCACACAGATCCTAAGGTTGCCATAGAAACAGAATCACAGCTCAAAGACCACAGCACTTACAGTAAAAGGCTTCTTCTCTATGGCGCCTGCAGACAGTTCGCTACATCCCTACATTTAGTCCTTGCCTGTTAAAAAACAAAAAAGGATTTGCGCTTCATTTTCTTACTGCTCCCACCAATTACAACTAATCATGGGGTCCTTTGACCAAATACTTTTTTTCTTTTTTCAGAAAATGTTTCTTTCCACCAACAAATTTCAAAGCCACTTAGCAAATCAAATGATACTTCCTTCCTAGGAGGAGAGACAATGATCTTCAAAAAGAAGCAACTTCCAGGATAATCTGAGTGCTACCACTAGACTAGCTCATCTCCAGGGGCTTAAAGCCTACAGGAAAAGATGTCTGCTGTACTCTAGGGCTTTCTCCTAAGGAAGGAAGCCACAGCAAAATCCAAAAGACATCAGTCTACTGAGTCAGCCATCCTGCCTCTAATGTGAGTCGAGAGACACTGGAACCAAACGTTTCCAAGGAGATGTAATAGCATCTTGACTTTCTAGGACTCAGTCATTTCCAAATAATAAACAAACAAACAAACGGAAACGTGTTACAGCAAGGGCAAGTGAGGACCACAGCCCAAGGTGACAATTGTCTAACCAAAAATGGTGTATTTGCAGCAGATGAGGTACAGCACATCCATGGGAAAGAAAGACACGTTTATATACAAAGAATCTCATTCTCACTTTCTCTTAGCCAACAGGACAGTCTTAACAAGGACTGACATTCCCGTTTTATCTAAAAAGAGCTTCACAAGGCTAAAAGAAGTTAAGCAAAATGCTCCAAGTCACAGAGCCAGCCAGGAGGAACACATTTTTCCCTGGACCACATACTGTTTCCCTAAAGAAAGTATTAACTGTGATTTACAACCTCCAAGAAAACATAAAAGAGCTTATGAAATAAGTCAGCAGCTTTTATACTTGTCTGAGATCCCAAACGACCAGGCCGTTTTTCTGTCCTTTATGAAATAAGTGAATGACAAGTACGTAATCTTATATCTAGGAATTTTTTTAAAGGATCAACTTCTAAGTAATGTTGTAAGGTCATTACAAGTTCAGACCAACTTCTTATACTTTAGGGAATAGTGCATAAGTTCTGAAATCGATATCTTCAAACAAATTGGCTAACTCTCTTGAAACAAATTATAAACACAAGTTTAATCATATGGTTTTAAAAGAGGACTCCATTTGTTGCCAGACTGGAAATACTAACTGTATACATATGTGTTAATGAATATGACCTTTACATATTTTAAATAAAGGCAGAATCTGCAGGACTTTTCAGGAATTGATTCTCTGCACACAGTAATCAGATCAGGGGGTTGGAGAGATGGCTCAGAGGTTAAGAGCACTGGCTGCTCTTCCAGGGGTTCTGAGTTCAATTCCCAGCAACCACGTGGTGGCTCACAACCATCTGTAATGAGATCTGGTGCCCTCTTCTGTCCTGCGGAGATATGTGCAGGCAGAACGCTACATGCAGAATAAAGAAATAAAATAAGAGAAAAAGAAAGAAAGAAAGAAAGAAAGAAAGAAAGAAAGAAAGAAAGAAAGAAAGAAAGAAAGGAAAAAAGAAAGGAAGGAAGGAAGGAAGGAAGGAAGGAAGGAAGGAAGGAAGGAAGGAAGAAAGAAACAAAGAAATCAGATCAGTCCACACTTTGACATTAGCCTGGTGTCACCAGACAGTGATCATCTAAGGATCACAGAGAAGTGAAGTCCTTAGAATCATTAATATGGGGAAACCTGATCAATTAATCCTGTACTAATTCTGGAAAACAAAAGTCCTAAACACTGCCAGCACAGATACTGTTACTATCTTTAATTCTACAAAATAATCTTTGAAAGAGATCATGTCCTTTTCCCTCTCTTTTAATAAAATTGTTGCCCTCCTTTCTTAAGTTATTCTCTGAACTCACTTACTGTCACAAAAATAACCATAACAAAAACTCATCCCAACTTAACTGTCCTGCGGCGGCAGGGAAGATACTCTCTCTCCCTTGTTGAGAATGTGACCACTGGCAGACTTCCTGCTCAGGTGGATGGCCTACATCTATGCACTTACTTGCAGCACTAACTGGATTGAGTGGGTCATAAAAACAAAATAAACAAACCCATGAAGTTGGCAGGAGAATGTGTCAACAGGGACATAGGGAAATTTGGAGGGAAGAAAATATGGTTATATTTCACTGTATACATGTACAGAATTTTTTCACTTAAGAATTTTTTTATTCATTTTACAAATCAACCACAGATCCCCCTCTCATCCCTCCTCCCACTCTCCCCTCAAGCCTCCCCCCACCCTATGCCCCTCATGCCCTCCTCCAAAAGGGTAAGGCAGCTGCGGAGCCTGCATGGGAGCAGACTAGGCCATCTGCATATGGGAGACAGTTGTGTGTAGCTTGGTCTGTTTGAGGGGCCCTGACAATGGGATCAAGGTCTATCCCTGGTACATGACTGGCTTTTTGGAGCCCATTACCTATGGTGGGATGCCTTGCTCAGCTCAGCCTTGATGCAGTGGGGAGGGGCTTGGTCCTGCTTCAGCTGAATATACCAGAATTCTTAAGAGTAAGTAAATTAATTTTGTAGAAGCACAGGAAAAGCGAGAAAAAAACGCTTGTGCCCTTCCCTTCACACATCAAACTGTGGATTCAACAGGAACAGAGAGAACCTCTGTACTACAGAAAATATGTGGGGTTCTGAGGCTGTATCTATTTTCACAGCACCTGCTCCCCTTACCCCAAATTTTCATTTTCAAACCAGTATAAATTCTACAAGAAAAGCTACAGGAAACCAAGATTTCCCCCAGGAGTCTCATGCTGAGAAAAGGTTGCAGCCCAGTGTCTTCCAGGAAGAGATTGCACCTAGTTCTGATAATGTGTCAAACCACCCTGTGGAGAGTCTGGAGCTGAGACCATGATGGATCCATGATGGGAGAACCTCGTGTTGAACAGAGTTGCTTGGTTATGCATACCACCAGCCCAATATTTAAACCCAAATCTCAAGTCGGGACCCTGGCAGTGGTCTTGAAGGTCACTAGGCCACTATTTGTCATGCTTCCCAATGTGGCCACTTTGAATACGTCTCTCTTTTCACTAACTTGTCTCCTTAGTTGGTGCACTGAGGACAGGTAACTGTACCCAGCTTGTTAGGACCACCTGGGCCTTGGCTTTGGCCCTAACAATTCTAGCAACGAACTTCCCTTTTGAGCAGCTCCTCTACCCATTTCTGATTTGGTGTAGTTTGTATTTTTCAAGCTTATTAGGGAGACATTTCAAAATTTGGGATGTAAGAGGATCTTGAGAGTAAACTGAGGGCTGGTCAGATGATCCCATAGGTTACAGGGGTCTGTCACAGAGACTGACAACCTCAGATTCCTCTGACCCAGATTCTTGGAGATAATTGACAACCAAAAAGTGTTGCCTGACCTGTACAGATGCACCATGGCACACGTACACCCACACATGTAATGTATGTATGTACATACATTCATGTACATAAAAGTGTCCTAAAGATTTTTAAAGAAAAATGAGTGAGGGCTGGTGGCTTTGGGAGGCTCTAGTACCCAAATTTCATATTGCCTAGAGACAAATTTCCCTCTGCTTTCTTCTGATTTTTCAGTTATAATCCAACCAGAAGGACAGGTTAGAGCCGAGTCCAAAGCAAGCAGGAAAATACTATGCTCTAGAAAATACAAGGTTTTGGTTTCTGCAGCTATATTTATTTTCACAGGACAAAATGCCAGAAATTTCATTTTCAAACCAGTATAAACCCTGTAAGAAAAGCAGTGAGAAAAAATATCCCTGGTACAGTCTTAGCGGATGAAAGTGCCGCTCTCAGAAGGAAAGCACACCACTCACTCAAATTATTCATGGCCACACTTTAAAAAGTGAAGCTGGTGATGGCTGGAACAAATACCACAATCAAAGTCTCCTGGGGCAAATACCACAACTAAGTCTTCCCATTTAGAAGGCACCTGCTCTTGACATACCTCGAAGGCTTACTACCCTCACACACAGTAGATACGTAAGTTGTTAGAGCAAAATTGGAAGTGAGTCAGTCATGTTTCCTATCTATTAAGGTTCACTCTGAAATGCAAACACCACCAAATGTCATATCTGTTTACTTATGCATGCAACATTGAATCTCAAAATGAAGTTAAAAAATAGTTTTTGCTAATGTATACATTGATTCAGGGCTAAAATGACAAGAAATAATGTTCCACTCTCAAAGTAAGATTATCTTTGTCAGGTCTGCTTTGGGTCCTCCTTTAATAAATGGAAATACATCGAAGTAAAAATGGTTTCTGTTGCCTTCCTCCAGCCTGATACTCCCCCACCGCCCCCTACTCCAAATCCTTCCTCATCTCCTCCAGGAAAATGGTATTAAAACATTTGGCATGTGTCCTTCCTTCTAAATTACATCTGTAGACCTCCTAGTTTTAAAAAAAAATGTGTGTTCACAGACTTCTAAAAGCATCATTGAGCATTTTTTTACAGATTCCCTATAAGCTATGCCATGAGGAATGCATCACTCAGCAACTTGCTGGCTTCACTGTGCTGATTCTGAAACCTAACCACGTCTTAGTTTCTTAGGTTTTCCGCATTCCCTTGGTCCATTCCTAAAGGTTGTTGTTGTTGTTGTTGTTGTTTGTTTTTGTTTTTATTTTATTTTTTACAAAATTGCCATTCTACAATTTACATGATTAGTTTTAATTTAGAAGACCAATCCTGCACAGTCTCTTGGTCCTTTCAAAAAAATGTCTGTTTTCTCAGAATGTTTCCTTTAGTTTATATATATTTTAATGACCAAGTTCTAATATGCAAGCAAGAATGCCAGCAAAAAAAAAAAAAAAATCAATCCCTTCTTTGCCGATAGACTTCATCTCCAACTGTCAATTAGGAACATGTAGCAAATGATTGACATTTAGGTCTAGAGATGTAGACAAAAGTTTTATTCCAAAGAGCAAGGTTTCCTGATAGAAAGGAGTATTATTAACTCTGGGGGAATTTTAAATAATTAAACCTGGCATTGTTCTTAAAAGAGCTCAGGGTGGAGGGGTCTGTGAGAAGACTTAAATAATTCTTTAAAATAGGTCTTTCCAAGAGACAAAGCAAAGGAAGAATATACAAAATCCTAAGAGATTCATTCTGCACCATAACACAAGACAGAGTCTGAAGGCACAGCAAACTTGTTTCATGAAGAATGCATAAAAGGAATCCCTCCCTGAAGACTTGTGCATGCTGGGAAACACTGATGGATTGTGTGCATACAGACTTTCTTATCTTTTCCTTGCATCCAGAGACATGATATTCTTTCAAAGAAACATCTACTTATTTTTTGCAAGTCTCCAGGGCTGTCAATTAAACTGGTACTGGGACCAGCAAGTAAGGGAAGTTGTCTGTAAGCATTTATCATCAAGTTATATGCCTTGCCTGAGGAGCCAGCTGTCTTAAATAACCATCCCCTCCCTGGGGCCACAAGTCTGGGCAAGAATGCTACTCCTGTCAGAAACTCATGTCATAAGATTAGATTTGAATGGGAAGCAAAGGAAATTTAGTCTCTTTCCTCCAGCTGGGATTGATTATTCCTTTCCCAACAAGGAGACTGTTATTTAGCTTGAAAAGAAGAGCCTCCTTCCTTCTTGGATATTTTCCAATCCGTCTTGGCACCTGAATGACTCAGAACATCATGCCCCAGCACATCCCTAATGCCTCTCAGGCTCTCTCTAGGAAGATGCTTTGCTATGTTATTTCTCTGACACAATGAAGTTGCCCTTGAATACTTATGTGACAGGCAACTCGGACCCTGGGCAGGAAGATCAGGCCAGCCAGTATATCAAGGATGGAGGCTTGGACAGGTCAGCATGTCTCACAAGAATACAGGACAGGTTTAGTATGCAACACATGGAGACAGAGTCTGTCTTTCTGGTGTTAAACCTAGAGCATCTTAGCACAGACTCAGGACACATACACAAACCGGATGAGTGAATGAACTACACCTTTGCAGGTGGGTGGCTCCTGGTTCACAGCTCATAGGATTAGACTCACAGAAAGCAGCTTCCACTACTAAAATTGAATTGGTTGTGAAGAGCCAACTACTGAAGTAGAAAGGCAGTGTGTTAAGATCAGAAAGGAGAGGTGTGGCAGCACAGTTTTAAGTATCTGAACACTGTCAAGATTCCAGATAAAGCCATGGGAGACGGGTGGCACACACCTTTAATCCCAGCACTTGGGAGGCAGAGCCAGGCAGATCTCTGTGAGTTTGAGGCCAGCCTGGGCTACAGAGCAAGAGCCAGGACAGGCACCAAAGCTACATGGAGAAACCCTGTCTCTGAATTTAAAAAAAAAAAAAAAAAAAAAAAAAAAAGATTCCAGATAAAAGTCAATGTTATTTGGCAAAAAACTGTACCCACTTTCACCATGGCTCATCTATAGCAGTGGTTCTCAACCTTCCTACTGCTGTGACCTTCTAATACAGTTTCTCATGCTGTAGTGACCTCAACCATAAAATTATTTTATTGCTACTTCATGACTGTGAATTCACTACTGCTATGAATCATTGTAAATATCTGATATGTGGCATATCTGATACATGGTGCACACACCCAAAGAGTCTCGACCCACAGGTTGAGAACCACTGATCTCAACCTTTAAGTTCTTAAAGCAACTTAAAGAAAACAGTCTGGCCTAAATGGAGCCCCAGCTTAGACCTCAGCGTCAGGAGTTCTGTGGACAGGAAGGAAATGCTAAGAGAGTAGAGACGGGGCAGATGTATCTAGAGAGGGAAAAGGCTTCTCCAATGAGGAGACACAGCCATTTCCTCCCTGCTAAACTATGAAGATGCCAAAATGGGTTACAGAAATCATGTTTTCCATATTGGGTACAACCAATTACTAAAACACGCATGGAATGCAACTACACAGACTCATTACATGCTTAATTTTCAAGGCAAAAGACGAAATCTTCACAAATATGAGGTCTGGGATATAGCCTGTAAATTTTTAATCTCCATCTCCAACAGCTGATGATGATAAGCCCCAGCAAAGGACTAAGGATAAACCCCTTCACGGTTTAGTGATGGGCAGCCCAGTCCCCTGTCCCCATTTCTCAAATGTACTACCCCAGACTCGCTGGAGTCTCAGCGTAACACCAGAGAAATACTAGTTTCACTCCCCCCCAGCCATGGAAAAACCAACCTGGACAATAAGAAATCTATTCTACCTCTACTTTGGAAACAACTCCTGCTTTTGCTCAGTAGAAGACAGTTTTCTGTCTTCCCAGTTCCTGAATGGCACCAGGAAGGTCAGTGTTTTCATGGATAATGGCCTTTGTTTGGATCAAACCTTCCTGTTAAAGACCATCTCATCAGCAGAGGAAGTGGATGTACAAAATTTGTAATGTATTTTTTTAATGTGCTATCTCCACGATTCCATGGTTTACTCACAGAAGTCGGGTTGTAACACGTCTCTCTCCCCTCTTTAAGGGAAGACTGAGGTCTCCTCCTACTACAAAGCATAACTATATAAGCACAAAAATTAACCCCCAAAGCAGTCCCTGTGTTCTGACAAACATAACAGCATGTGAATGCCCTATCAGGTACCAATGTTAAGAAGAATTAGAGTTATGGTATGCAAAGACAAGCATTGTCCTGGGTTCTTCAAACTTGGGAGACCACTTTGGGGAAGCAAAATGTATCACAAAGATTTCCTGCAGCATGGTAGATAGACTCCATGGCTCTGGGAGCATGCACACATGTCAGTGTCTGTCTAGAGTCTGTGAAGGAAGAACTTTCATCAGCACAGTGGTGCCTGTGATTCTTGGGGCTTGCTTTGATAGACCCACCTTGTTGTCTTCAGTGCAGTGGGATTCATAATCATAGCAGATCCATGCACTCTCCACAACAGTTTGGCAGTCCTTCCCTCTTAAATCATCAAAATCATCGGGGGATAAATAATTTGAGTATCACTCCAGTCCAAGCTTTGACACCTCCCTACTGCTCCTTTTGTTCGAGTTGCCTTGGCTCTCATTCCTCTCTAGACCTCATCCAGCCGCAGCACCCCTATTAAAATTCATGACGCTCTACTCAGTGCAAGTGTCTGATTGTAGCTGTCAGTTTCCCAGCCCAAGGATTTTCATACTGCCCGGGAGGACAATGCACAGCACTCACTGCTAAGGAAGTGGCTCAAACTCAATTTTTCTATTTTAGTTCTGTTGCCCAAAGCAGAGACTTCCTCCTAGAAAAATACATCCTTCTGGGTAGGATCAGCACTTCAAAAGGGGTGCTTTTGAAACATGTTCTGTCCCTCACCATTGCTTGGCCACACAGTTCACCCAAGTCCTCTAGTCACCTTAACTGCATCACTGGGGACATTCTGAAAGAGCAGGTTTTCTGGCTTTCTCTGTTATTACACTTCACAGACACTGAGATACCAGATACACTGGACCACAGTAAACAAGAGCTGAAGACAGGGCATTGTACTTCAAACAGACTCTTACAGTCCCCAAGTGCACAGTCTGAATGTTGAGTTTGATGTCTTTCATCCTATGCTACCTCTGAAGAATGAAGGGCAGAGAGTGGAAACCAAGTGTGTCATACTATGAAGTCCTGATCTGTTTCTCTCCTCCTCACTCCTGTGACAGGAAAAGTGTGGAAGCATGTAAGAAACATGACAGAACACCTTGGATACTGCACTATTTGTCTTATCAGGTCAAAGTGGCCACTCAGTCCCCAATACATAAGCCTATAGGACAGTTCATGTTTAATCTATGACATTCTAGCCTGGCCACCAAAGGCTCAGGGCCACATTATAATCTAAAATGCATCTAGCCCATCTACAAGAGTCTCCAGTTCTAACACTGTAAAAGTCCAAAGTCTCCCCTGGGGGACTTTGCCATGAGTTTCTATAAAAATCAAAACCAAATTACAGACTTCCAAGATATAGTGACAGAGTAAATATTGCCATTGCAATAAGGAGTAATGGGGTGGGGCAGAGGTGTGACAGCTAGAACCCAAATCAAGACTGAAACCTACAGGGGCCAACATGGAGTCCTATAATTTCCTATCCAGCAATGTGGCATGTGATAGTATGGATGGTATGATGCAAGCTTGCCATTTGAAACTCACATAACCGACCTCCTTCCTGACCCATGAGGTGGTTCCATTTGTTGCCTGGGGTTTTCCTCAATAGACAGTCTATACCCCTGGCCTCTCCAACTTCCTGAGGTCTCTACTGTAGCTCAATCTTACAGCTTCACACATCACTCCTGGAGGCTGCCTGTAAGGGTCCCGACTTTGACATACACTGCCTGTTTCCTTTGAAATCATGTGGAAACCTCCATGACTGTATACCTCTTCCATAGGACAAATCCCAAAGTCTACTGACAGTTCATTAGTGGCTGGAACCCTTGGCCCCAAACTAAGGGCTTCTTAGTACATGGGTGGCTGAACCTAGGAAAACATTCCTCTGGGTGGTCCTGTGTAAGCAAGGCCTTCTTGAGCTCTCTTCTCTAGGAGTCTTTCAAATCAGTTAACAACCTTTATTCCTCGGGTCCATGATAAGTGAGATCCAGACAATTCGTAAACTGACTTAAAGCATCTTTTCTATTGTCCCAATACAAAGTAACTGGCTTTGTGTGTGTTCATGTTGTGCAGGAGCTCAGATGCATGTGTGTACATCTGTGTGGAGGCTAGAGATCAGTGTAGAGTGTCTTTTGAGACAAGCTCTCTCATGGAACCATCACTAATGGTGGCAGCATCTTCCCTGTTCTTTCCAGACTATTACTTCAATCAAGCCAGATCTCCAAGCACATGGAAGGACAGATAACTGACAGAAGACTCTGCTGAACATCTACTAGTGTCCAGAGGCAAAGAACAAATGCCGAAAAGAACAAATACAAATACACGATGGCTCTGAAGGAGAGTTAGTGGACGTGCATTGAGAAGTGAAAAGGCTGACATGGGAACCCCATTCTGGACATGTCACAAGACGGACTCATTTATCTGCCAGTTTATCTTCTACCCATGAGGAAAGCACAACTTTCTTACATGGAGACAGGGTGGGGCTGAATATTTGCACTAACCACTTTGCACAATCAAGTCCTTTTCAGATAGCTCCACCTTAGGAAAAGTACTTGATTTTACATGGATTTAATCCAAACTTACAGTATAACAAAGTCCTGATAGGACAGGCTTCAGGAATAACAGGTCAGGTGTAACATGAATCTTAAATGGTCTTATTAATAAAACAAACCTGCAGTCAGGTATGGGGTGAATGCTGGAAGATCAGAGAAGCACAACAAGCCACAGCTACCTCACCTCGCCAGTTCCTCAGCCGATCCTGTTTCCTCAAACTGGAAGCCTCTGTATCCTCATCTGAATGGCTCTCAGCTAAACTGCTGCTCTAAAGCCTAAAAGCTTAACCAGCCTAGTTCCTGGTCCTCAAGCCTTTCATACCTTTGCTTTCTGCCATCACTTCCTGGGATTAAAGGCTTGAGTCACCATGCCTGGCTGTTTCCACTGTGGCTTTAAACTCACAGAGCTCCAGATGGATCTCTGCCTCCCAAGTGACAGGATTAAAGGTGTGTGTGCCACCATTTTCTGGCCTCTGTATCTAGTGGCTGTTCTGTTCTCTGACCCCAAATAAGTTTATTAGGGTACACAATATTCAATCTCACCACAGTCAGGGGCCATGATTCTGGTCTCCCTTTTGCATCTACATTTTACTGGAAATGCGGTCAGGTAATCTAGTCTTATAAGGCTTCAGTTAAACTTTCTCTAGGGGAAATAAATATATCACACCAAGTACTCTGCAGAGAGCCTAACTGCAGTACCTGTTTTCACTGTCTCAAGTCGAAAGGAACATGCTTGTCATCTATGAACCTGGCTCTGTATTCTCACTCCAATCCTCCCCTTACTGTTCCCAGCCTAACTTCTCAAGTTTTTAAACTCATTGTAAACTGGTTGGAGTTCAACTTTCCTCAGTGTGCGAGGATGCAGGAATCATCATGACACGACCATTCTCTCTTCACTCACTGAACACCCTCCACTATGTTTACAAAGCTCAGTCTTCCCTTTTTCTTGCTTTAGTCTTTCTTATATTATTTGTAGTTAAATTTGAACTGCAGATAATATACTACTTTGCTTTAGTATAAATGTCTTATTAAATTGGCCTGAGGCTGCCTCTATGGGCAGAGTCCTTATTTAATAAACTGCAGCCTAACTTAGAAGGCAAACAACCTGAAAGCCTAACTTAGGCATACACTTTTTTAACACTCGCCAAGTCTCAGCCAGTCACAGCAGCTGAGGTCCAACAATGAGCAGTCAACTAATCAGACCATGTCTCAGCAAATGCCTGGGTGTAGCCAGTCAGGGTCTTTCTGCACCTCAAGACCACCTTAATTTAAATGCTTCCTGGCCACATTGCACAAAGAGCTCTCTTCTGCACCTCGTCTGGTTCTGAGAGCTGCAAAAGAACTCTATGGGTTAAAACTCTTCTTTGATCTGTCCCAAAGGTGAGTGCACACACACACGCACACCACTACCAATCAGTCAGTCTTACAATGTCAGAAAACCTCGTCCGATGCAAAGACTTTTAGAAATTAGTCTTTATGTGAGAAAGACTTTGGTCATTTTCCAGAGTGAAAGACCCTACCTAATTAGAGGACAGTTTTCTCCAAGAGAACTGACATGAATTCCTTCACCTAGAAATGCTGGGAGGAAGGTCTGTGTGAGTGAGCACACAGGAGCTAAGAGTCATTGCCTTCAGCCATGACACAAAGAATGAGGATGTGAGAAATCTCACACACACACACACACACAAACACACACACACACACACACACACACACACACACACACACACACACAGTATCTTACAGAAATGGATCATCTTAGACTCCCAGCGTGCAGTGCTCACAGAAACAGTAGCATTAAAGGAGCACGTTCTTACTAAATCTGTGTTAATGCTATTCAAAATCCAGCAAACACTGCATCTCCAGGTCAAACCAGCTCTCATCTTTAAGCCACACGGTCTTGGAGAAACTAAAATAGCTCTGCTTCATAGTCAGTTCAGAGATCAGAATAGACTAAACCCCAAAGCTACCAGGTAAGAATTGCTGCTGAAGATCCATCTCTTCAGGACCGAGAGGATGGGGCACGTGATCACAGCATGAAGAATCACTGCCAAGCCAATGCAGTTACTGACAACTGGGAGTTCAGGGAAGCCTGCTGCAGTTCTAAGATCTCAACAGTGGCCACACACAAGGAAGCATGGCTCTCCCCTCCTGTCTTACACTAATAATCTAATGGCAGCTCTACAGAGTATGGGAAAACCCAGGAAGGTGTAGGCTTTCCCACACAAGTATCAGATTTCGTATCAAAAATTAAACTCTGTTAAGGTTTACATTGGCAAACAACTAGCAAACTGGTGCAACATCAGAAGGCAGATACAAACTATTTCTCTTTACAATTTGTCAGCAAACCTTCCATGAGTATCAGATACATAAAACATCTCTTTCACAGTGACTTGCATACCCACAATGAGAGTTTGTCCTTTTTAAGCCAAGGTCACTGCAACAGCCCAAGGAGTTGTGTCTGCAGACTAATGCCAAGCTTTGAAAATGGAGTTTCCTTTCTCTCTTCAGATGGAATACATCACTTTTGGGGAACTGTTTCCCTTGAAATCAGAACACCTATAATTGTCTTAACTGATGGTCGGACACAATTTGCCCCCTGAACATGAAAGAGAATTCACTCAACCCCACCCCAGTGATATGCCTCCCATGAGAATAATGTACCCACTGAGCTACTCTTTAATCAGAGGCTATTTTACATGATCACAGTCCTCATTAAGCACTGTCCCACCCACCACTTATCACCATGACAAGAAAGGATTCTGAAGAGGGGAGGGGGGGAAGCAAAGCTCTGCTATTCAGAGGGATCTGGAAACAGAAGGACTGCCCCTGAGGATGTCTCCTAATCAGGGGGGGAAAAAAAGGCAGCCCTAGACTGGGCAGAGCCCTTTCACAATGGTGCACAAAGACTCCAGGGGTAGAGGGCTTTTCATCGCTGTTCTGAGTGCTCCAGCTGCACAGATGAAATATGCATTAACATTTCAGTTCATGTGACCTTTGTCACATAAGGAATTTGGAAAACAGCGCATGAGGGGGCTTCCAGAATTTCCCCTTTTAAGAAAAAGGCACACTACTCTCTCCACAGGCAACCATACAGGCCAGGGATGAGCAACACTTAGGTGGGATTTTAAAATAAACTGTGTTGGTATTATAGTCTAAATTCTCTCCAGAAACTAGAATCCTAGTTCAGACACCTGATATGTCAACTAATTAAAATAAATGCAAATATTTCTGAAAATGTACCCAGTCATTTCTAAGCAAGAGATCCACAAATCTAACATCCCAAGATTAAACATTTGTGCTGGGTTTTGCTGTTTTCATTGTTTTGTTTGCTTGTTGTTTAATTTACAGGCCAATTCCTGCTCTCTGAAAATGTGTTTTCTCCTTTAAGCACTTTTCACCACCCTACTGTGAAATAGTTACTGTGTACTCAAGCTAATAATGCACAGTGAGCAGCTGCCTATAGCAGCAACATGGCTGACATCATCGCACATTCACAATCAATCTTTAGTAATTGGGGCAAATTCTCCAATCTAACCCTTTTTTTGTGGGAAGACAAATTTATAAAAGAAAACATCCTTGGGCAAGCCAATCAGCAGACATTGTATATAAAATTACCACCCAATTCCCAGCAAACATGCATGGCATTTCTAACAGCTGCTACATCTATAGGACAGAAATAGTGTCGTATATTCAAGGCAGACAAAGAGCAAGAGAAACCACAGAATCAGACATGGTGCAATGATCATTTTCACTTAATCACAAACCCAACACACAGTTGTTATTAAGTGGAATGTCTTTAAATATGGAAGTTCCTTCTGTGTAAGTAAAATCCATCATTATAGACAAGACTCATGCCTTCAGGGACTCTCCCCTAAAGGTTACAAATTGACTTGTCTCAGGATGGACAAACTCATTTCTTGGCTATAAAATCAAGAGGTTACTCATGTAAACCCAAATAAGTGTTTTCATAAATCAATGTGATCAAAATCTTTGAAAGGAAATAGGGAACAGTAGGAGGCTTAACAGAGTGACAAAGAGTCAACAGAAATTGTTTCCTCTCTGTAAAGTTACTGCACCTTAAAATCAATCTTTAATATCCAAAGAGACAAGTTATGGCTCAAGCCTTGGCAAGTTACAACCAGACTTCAAAGAATGTATATATTTGAGACAAAGTATCACTATGTAGCCTTGGCTGACCTGGAACATGCTAGATATACAAGGCTAGTGGTGAACTCATAGAGATCCACCTGCCTCTGTCTCCCAAGTGCTTGGATTAAAGGCATGTGTCACAAAGCCCAAACAAACTTCAAATCTTTAAACAGTATGTAGACTCAACAGATTCTCATATATTTTAATTAACAGTTATAAAGAGTATCCAGAATTGCAGCAATTTACTGATGAGATATAGGTTTTAATTTGGGGAGTATGTTGTGGCTTTGGGGGAAAAGGAATTAAGAGGATATATGTACCAAAAAGAAGTGTTCCTCAGAGAAGTGGTTTCTACCATGGCTACAGAGTTTTGTTTTGTTTTTTAAATGATGCCACATAACCCTGAACCACGTACGCTAGTTCAGACATAGGGCCAAGCATCTGTATTTCATAAGTGATCAAAATCTCTCCCAGGTGATCCTAGTTTGCAGCTGGAGTTAAGAGAAATAGACATTATAGTATAATTGCCAAGGCAAAATTGAAGGTTATCTTTATCCTGCTGGCATAAAAATAAAGAAATGTCAGAAATGAAACATGTGGCCAACGGTTGGAAGGTAGCTTGAAAATGTTAAATAAAAATTATAAGGTCACTGTTTTTGGTCTGGTCCCCAACAGACCAGAACAAAGTTTAAAATGGAGTCCCTTGTGATAAAGTTTCATATCACTTAGCTGAAACTTAGCTATCTGAACACCAAGGAAATCAGGTTAGAGAGAGAAAGAAGCCGCCAAATTTCCCCACAGGCTAACTTCAACAGACAGGAGAATGAAGTTCCCTCTGCCTTCATCCTTTAAAGAAAAGAGTGACCCCATGTTCACCAAAGAGTTATCCTCCAGTTTTCTCTCCCTATCTGTACCTGACAAGTAAAGTAACTTGGAGATGACCAGTCCACCCATTTTTTTCTTTTGTTGTTGTTTTTTCTTCCCTCAACCTATTTGTATAAACCCAGCCTCCTCTGCTGGGCTCACTGGAACACAATTATGCTCTATGGAGTGAAGTGTTGCCCAAATCTAGAATGAAAGAGAAAACCAAGTATGATCTAAGATAGATGGTGGTAACTGTGTTATCTGAGTCCCAAATAATTCAAAATTTAATGTGTTATAAACAACAACAAAAAATGGTAATAAAAGATGAAAGCATGTAGAAATTTACACACGTCAAAAATGTTCATGATTCTGCTCAAGCCTGACCTGGCTTGGGAAGGAATATCACAAGCCCATGAGCATCTGGCAGAAAGATTCAGAGCTGTCACAGGTCCCTGTCGCCTCCCATCCTCTTAAAGATTAATCAGACACAAGCATCTTGCAGGTCATATTATCTCCTTGTCATTTAGGTGCTCTGGAATTCAGCTCTAAAATAACAGTTTTACAAATTCCAATCTCTCATCTCCTATTTTCCCATCCCCCTGCAATCTGTCTATGCAGTAAAAATACAAATGGAAACCCATCTCTAGACGGTGAGCGCATCTGTGCAAACTTATACGTGTATATGATCTGACTTCCTTCCTTTCCTCACAAACTGTTAATATATTTGAAAGCCAAACTGATTCCAGAGAACTTTTGTGAGTTAGTGTATTGAATTATAGGGTGTCATGCCATCTTTTATCAGTTTCATGTCTCATAAATTATCTGGTATAATCCAAAGAAGTGGGAACCATGTTAGGCCTCTGGGAACCAAAAAATTTGTATTTTGTTTCTTTGTAATGCACATCCTAGATGTATTGCCCTCTGAGCAAGCAGCACAGACGTGCAGCTAGCTCTTGAGGGAACACCTATCGAGTAACTCCACAGGCTGCAGATTCACCAGTATCCATTTGTTTTTCTAATTTATAGAGACTAGCTGGAACTGCAAATAGAAAGCACATTTATTACTGTTTTACAAGACCCTTCTGAGTTAACAGACAGCCTACGTCAATGCAATTCCATATTGATTTACATCGCAAAAGGGAAGCCTCCTGCTTGTGCTTAAACTAAGTTTTCCACACACCAATTGACAGGTTTTTTTATTGTCTATTCACAATCTCAATAAAGTTCAAAGTAATCAGATATTTTAACAAAACTGTTTCCTTCCTCTTTCTTATCTGCATTTACTGCAAATTGTTCGAACTATCTCAGTGATGTACAAAACACACACACACACACACACACACACACACACACACACACACACACACGCACGCACACACACACGTGCGCACGTGACTGATTTTTTTTTTTTGTTTTTTAAAGTCAAAGTACAGCACAGATTAATTGGGGTGGGGTGGGGTGGTTGGAGTTAGGAGTCTCCACTAAGTCACACTTGCTGAGACTTAATTACCTCACCAATAAATTGAAAGTAATAGAAGGTGTTTTCTGCTTTGTTTTGTTTTGAAAACATGGCTTTGCCATGTGCCTTGGGCTTTGACTTGGCCATTCTCTTGCCTCAGTTTTTGGAGTACTGGGATTCTATGTATGCTCCCCTACTCCTGGCCTAGGCTTGTATTTCTTAAGTTCTTGTCATATATGACCAAATAACACAAATGTTTCTGATACCCTGGGGTAGATGGGACCCTTCTTATTCCTCCTTTCTGAACAAGGTCTAACAGGAACAAAATTTTAGCATAGAGGAGGAAGTCTGCCAAACTGCAGTTTTAACAAAACACAGAAATGACACAATTTTTGATCTCATCTCAACTTACTGTGAAACCAAACGACTCATTTGTTAGTTCTTAAATAATCCCTTTCCCTCAGCCACACAACAAATACTCCTGTAGAACTAGAGTAAGTTATTTAACCTCTGCATTTGGGGTATTTAACTGACCAGAGACATCAAGAATTGGATGAAACAAAAGTTTACTGGTATCCTTGGGACCTCTCATGGCCCATTCCATTTACCTTTGTGTAAACTGGGGAAGGCTCCTTTTCTTCAGTAAAGAATTCCATTGCATCACTGCACACCATGAAAGCTCTGCTCAGTAGTGCTCCTGACACTCCATCTCTTCACAGCTCCCCACACACTGGGGCACACATGGCAGAAGTGTGTATTGCCAGTCAGTAGCCATGCCTTCAAAGTGACAGGTTCCAAGGTGAGTGAGCAATGGGAATTAAGTATCTTAAGAGTAGGTGATGAGCCAGAAAAGCAACCCTTAGGGACACACAGAAAGAAGAAGCGCTAGAGACAAATATGCCTTAAGTATGTGAGCGGAGTATGAGGCGCTTGGAGGCTGAGCTGGTGTGGCTGACAGCTCTCTGCAGCTCCACAACCCATGTCTACCCCAGACAGTCTTCTGCTGGCTAGTGCACGGGATGTAAACAGCACTCCCTTGGAGGGCACACTGCCTCAGTGTCACACACCTGCTTACTTTGCTAACTCCTCATGACTCAAAATGGTACCCAGAGTCTTCTGAGTCATGCTCCAGGCTCACTCACATCCCCATCCTGCTGCCCAAGGCTTCACATGCTGTGTTCCTCCTCACTCTTCTAGACCACCGCAGCTCATGCTTTATGCCCCATCACGGCATTCTTCTGCTTAGAGTACTTTCACACAATGACATCATTTAACACATTCTTCAAGGCGCACACACACACACACACACACACACACACACACACACACACACACCATCTGTCACTTTTTCTTGTGCAGCTTTTCCTAACCTCCCTTCCACAGAATTAGTCACTCTAACACTTCGGTAATTCTTTCAACATCTCTGTCTGCTAGGTAACATATTTTCGCTGTAACTGAGAATCCAAACTCCAAAACATTGTTAATGACTGTATAATGCCAGAAGTGTGAAATTCCATGCATGACTTTATGTGACACGTCAGACAAAACGCAGGTACACTCGAAGTATAATGCACAGAAAGTTCAGGCTATATATAGTATATATGAAATCAGACTAGGCTTGTGTCCCACTCCCAAGATATCTCATTATATATAAACCAAATACTCAAAATATCGAAGAAAATATCTGAAATCTGAAGCACTCCTGGTCTCAAGCATTTTGGACAGAGTATATTCATCCTCTATATCCTAGAAATTTTCACAGTGCTCAACATATATTAGGTGTACCATAAATGTATTTTTTGCAAATTAACAGAGGGGCAAGAACAACCTCAGGTATCATAATGACTTGTGCCCTACCTGACTTAACTAATATTCTTTACTATATATCTTATAAATGTAAACATTAGTTTGCATTAACTAGTGAATATAATTACAATTTTCTCCTTTGACAATTGCTACAGTTTGCATCTCAAATGCTGCTTATAACCCAAAGGTCCACCTGATAAATCCATGACCCCTAGTGTGTTGCTGTTAGGAGAAGGTGGGAACTTTTAGAGGTGAAGCCTAATGGGGGATCTTCAGGTCACAGTGTTAGGGCACAGAGGTCCTTGTGCTCACAGAGAAGCACTAGGAGAACAAGGAATGTTAATCACACAGGGGTGTCTTCTCAGTGGAAGAGATACAAGTCCAATACTTGTATTCCACCCAGAAAGCTGAGAGTGGAGGTTAACATCCTAATGACCTTTTTGCTCTCTGAAGGAACAAACCTCACCCTAATTCTCCAGAATGACTACCAGACTCCGCCTCACTAGACCATTACCCATCCTTAGGGGAGACGTCACATGTACTTTATGGCCTGCTGACCTCTGTGCTATCCGTCAGAGCCCACACTAGATTCTAGGACTTTTAGCTGTAGAGCCCATCCTCATGGTCACAGGTGCTGTGTAGAAGAGTTTCTATGGAGTCACACGTACACTTTACTGTGCACCTGGAATTGGACTGATTGTTGCCTGGAGACCTGGAAACCTTCTCCCAAATTGCCCTGTGTTTCGAATATGCTGATAAGGAACCAAGTTGCATTAGACTCCCTGAAGTCTGATGCAGGCTGACGAAGTCAGTCTGCACCAGGTTTTCATTTTTATCTCTTCAGCTTGTTTGGTTCACAGTGTAACACCTGCAGGGTCCGCCTCATCATGGGGGCAGGGCTTTCCTCAAAGAGAACTGTGGAAACTAGCCCCTAACACACACACACACACACACACACACACACACACACACACACACACACATATATTCTTTCTGGCCACAATGTGGGCAGATTTCCCTGCTACAGACTTCTGCTGTCCTGTGCTGCCTCATGAAATGGCCCAAAAGAAACAGGATCAGCTGGTCATGAACTAGAATCTCAGCAAACTTAATTAAATAAAATGATAAGCCCAAATTAATTTCTCCTCTTATTTTTTTCTTTTTGTTTTTTTAACATAATGCTTTTATTGATTCCTTGGGAATTTCACATCATGCACCCCAACCCCATCTGCTTCCCAGTCCCTCTGTAACTTCCTTGTTGTGTTCCTCCCACAAAGGAAAATTTAAAAATAAAAAGCATAAATAAAAATATTAAAAAACAAAACCCTTCCTTTTTTCAAGACTTGTGTTACTTATTTTTATTCTATATGTATGGGTAGTTTGTTGGCAATGTGTGTGTGTTTGTGTGCCATACGAATGCAACACCCCCAGAGGCCATCAGATTCTCTGGAACTGGAACAACAGACAGTTGTGAGCCACCATGTGGGTGCTGGGAGCTGAACAAAGGTCCTCTGGAAGAGCAGGCAGGCCTCTCAACCGCTCAGCCCAATCTCCAGCCTCGCTCTCATCTTCCTAAACTCATTTTCTGGATCGTTTGTTACAGGGATGGCCACTGACAGACAAGCGCAATACTGGGTCATAGAGAAACAATGTAACAGCTAAGAAAGAAACCCTATTGTCTATGGAGGTTTGAGTTTGGATTGACACATCCACGGGAACTACATCTCAGATGGCTGTTGCATATGGAAGTCAAGTCTACAGCTGAGTTAACCCTGGAGCCCTCTTTGACATGCTTACAGGCACATGATAGTAAAGTTAGTTTCTTTTTAAAAGACTCAAAACCAGAAAACTAAATACAAACTAGCATTCCATATAAAATTCAGATTGGACCTGACATTGACACTTCTTTGTAAAATGATGTGTCTAGATCTCAAGATCTCCTGGTACACTGGAGTTCGGTCACAGTCCCACCCTGAGCTGGTCCACTTCAAAGGAAGCTTCTTAAGAGACCCCCCAGCAACCACCTGCAGCTCACAACCATCTGGAACTCCAGTTCCAGGGGATCTGATCCTTTCTTCTAGCCTCTGAGGGCACCAGGCACACACATGGTTTGCAGACATTCATGCAGGCCAAACACTCCCACACATAAACGGGGGGGGGGGGGGGGGGGGGAGTGTTGTTGTGCACGGATGGACACAGAGACACACATAGAGAGAAAGAACAGAATCCAAACTGGTTTATCTTTACATCCCTAACAGAAATCAAAACGCTTGGCACACATGGCCTTTTGTTCTTCTAAACTGACCGAAGGAGTGCTTGCTTTCAAAATGCCCCTAAGTCTAGTGGGAGGCAGGGTTAGATTTCCAATAACTGAGAGACACTGGGATCACTGAACATTGGCAAAAGAAAGAGCTTCAGATATATGACCTGAAAGGCCAAAGACAAGGAGATCTTGGACCAAGCAGGTTGATTTTGTCAAGTCACATATCCCTGAAGCTTCTTACTGCCTTCAGCAAGATCTGCAAAGTTCCTCACCACCTGTGAAGGGAGGGGAGGGAAGGTCCTCTAAATAAAATGAGTCACACATTTGTCCTCACTGGACATTGTCTAATAGCCTAAGGCTTTTACCAAGCTCAGTCCTCAGTCCTCCCCTCACAGAGGCAGTACTGGCCTTGAATTTGTTACATAAACCTATTCCCTATATGCAGCATTTTAAATACTGACACATACTTTCTCCTCAGGAACTCTTCCTCTCCATTCCGTGCAGAAGGATCTTTGACCAGCACCAGTTGAACACTGACTTTCCAGTTACACAGGTTGGTCCTAAAATTGTGTGGCCCGTGTTCATTCGGAGATGACTGGAGAGGTGGAAACCATGCTGCAGCCACAGAGATGCTGCCAGAGGACACCAGGAGAAATGAAGACCAAGGAAACACACCGAGTCCTGCTGACAAAGGCTGGCGGGTGGGTTTTCTAATGTAGCTGCTATAGCTGGACCCAGCAGGAGTCAACAAATGCCTCCATTCTCCAGTTCGTACCATTTTCTGGCTTGTTCACTTGTGTTTTTCCTAGAAGTTGTTCTAACGGAGGCTTAACAGGTGCAGAGGAGTTGGCCAGGGGGAGGATTACGCAGAGGCAGGTGCGAAGGCTAGCAGGCTGGATACCATGGTTATGGGATCAGATCACTGGATACGCTGGTGGTTCCTCCTTGGCTTCAGTGTGGCACAGCAGGCCCCTTACCATCTAGCTATGGCCTCTCAAAAGTGGTTCATCTCCTGATATCAATTCCCGCCTCCCCATCCTCCACATAGACACAGAGAACACACAGCACTGGGGTTTCTAAATGACTGCCAAGTGTTCCGGGAAGCCTTTGCTTGGACCTCCTCCAGTTCTCCATCGTTCCTTCTCCAACTGCAGCCTTGCTCATCAAAGCCCTGTTTAAAGGGTTCCACCATGTGAAAGCAAGGAAAATGCCTCAATAAAATGAGTCACGTCTTTGTCCCTGTAGCACTTAGCTGCCTAAAGCAATTCCCAGACTCACGGCTCCTTTTCTTCCCGACAGGTAGAGTCCTGGCCTTAGGCCTGTTCTGTTTAAAGCCCATTTCAAATATCCAAGCACAAGTGAAAGAGGAAGGTTTTTATGATTACTCTTTGAAGAAATATGTTTAGCAGCACTTTATTAACTGCATCATCACCAGCCTCACCATTCGGCATCTGCTATGGCAGGAATTCATGTGCAGGAACAGTTAGCGATTGGGCTTTCATCACTTTTTAAAAGACACAGTTTACATCACAAGGAGGTTATTTTCATTCCATTTTGCTTTTTAACTAAAGGTGGGATCCCAAAAGATGCATAGAATGCAAATGTTGTCGCTGCTGTGCTCACTGTTTCCTATTTCCCTCCTCTGATTCGCTCGCGCGTGCGTGTGTGTGTGTGTGTGTGTGTGTGTGTGTGTGTGTGTGTGTGTTTCCTGGGTGGTGGTGGTTGTTATGAACATGGTCTCTTTATGTATTCCTGCTGTCTAAAAACCCCCTATGGAGACAAGACTGGCCTTCAACTCAGAGATCTGTCTACCTCTGTCTCCTGAGTGCTGGGATTAAAAGTATGTGCCAGCACACCTGGCTTTTCTCTTATCCTTGCAAAGTCAAGAAACACTGGTTTTCATCCTAATATTTTCCTAGAGTCTGATGAACAATTTGGTTCATGAATTCAAACTGCTGCAAATGTGTGAGATGAATGAGCTGCTTTACAAAATGTTAGTTTTATGCAGAGCATCTCATGCAAAGCATCTCATCATCTGTCCATATTAACAAGGGCCATATTTGATTCATAGTGACAATTACTAGTAAACCAGGCACAGTGGGGCAAGCCTCTGAGCACTGTTGCACGGGATGCTGATGCAGGAGGAGCCTTCATGCCACAAGCTCAATACTAATCTAACAACAGAAAGGCAAAGACCACAGGAAAACCTAACCAGAACTCCTCAAGTCTTATCTAGAGATACACTTTGCATTTTAACCTTTCTGGGGAACTGAAAGTGCTCAACATATGACCTCCTAGATTTCTAAACAAATCCATCCAATGGTCCTTAGGTACAAAGAATGCCAGGACCACAAGGAAGGCAGTAGCCTTCAAAGCAGTAAAGAAGTCCACACTTTGGGTCATCCAAACACGCAACCTGAAGCTCTCAGAAAAAACTTTACCCAGATGCCTCCCCAGGCTGTGAGTCACTCTGTCTTCTGCGAGTTCTCTATGCCAGTTGCCCTCTGCAGGAAGAAGGTTGTGGAAATGAAGCACATAGTATTTTCCCTCCTCCTCCATCATTTGGGCGTTTTGTGAGATCCACAAGGATAAACAACTCCTTTGGGAAGGTGTGTTGTTTTTGTTTTGTTTTTTCATGTTATAGAGTCCTGCTGAAAAGAAAGCAAGATAAAAAGCACACAGGAGGTCTGACCACCAGATATCTCTGGGATTGCTGATGACAAGCAGGGCAGGAGGTGCTGAGTTTGCCAAGCCTTCCCTGGAAGGCAGGCCCAGCTGCTGGAGCCAGGAAGGCTATGCAGCAACAATGCTGCTGCTGGGAACCAGAGAAAGAGAAGAGAAGGGGGAGCCTGGCAGCTCAGCTGGGGAGAGTTCCCAAATGGAACTCCAGAGAACACAGAGACATTCACAGCTCCACTGGCCAGTGATTAACCAAACAACAAAAGCCAACATGGAGGCAACTGGCTATTTGTCTGTTAACTATCATGTCTCTGTACTTTGGAGGTATTTTAAGTAAGAGATGGAAGGAAATAGCCCTGAACAATATGTCCAGAAATGCTATTGCCCAGCAAGGGAGCATTAGCCCTGAATAAAAAGAAGTATCAGGCTCGAGGGGAATGGCCCACAAAATTCACCTCTGTGTTTTTGAAATGATAAATGCTGCATTTATCAGGTACAGACATAGTGCTGAATTAAAAGCATTGGAGTATAATAGCTCACTTAAGAGATGCCCCAGGAGGCAAGCCCTATCATTCCCATCTTGCAGATATAAAGGGCAACCACCCTTTTCCACAGAAAACAAGTTCAGAATGACTAAATGCAACACACAAACATCACCCAGGCTAGGCTTCAAATGCTTCCAATACGCATATCCTCTTCACCAAGAAAGAAAGGTGCCTACTGCCTAGCATTCATAGCGTTGGAAGTTACTCTGTACATTACCAGCAGAGGAACAGAATCAGCAATACCACCCAGCTATAATAGTGACCTTCCTACATGATCCACAGAGATCCACAACTAGACAGTGTGCAGAGAATGAGGGACATTGGAGCACATTGCCTTAAATCATATGTTTTTACCAAACCCTTCCCCTCAAGACTCAGGGATCTATGTGGAGAGGAGACAGAAAGACTGTAAGAGCCAAAGGTGGTGGATAACTCCAAAGAAACAGTGTCTTCCAGACACAACAGGGTTGATGCACGTATGAGAACTCACAGACTGTGACAGCCTATACAAGTTCAACCAAACAAAATCCCAGTATGAAGGAGAAACAGATACAAATTCTAACCCTAACTAAGAAGCTATCTGCATTTGATACCTAGTGCCAAAGAGAAAATCAATTTTCCCCAATAGAGTATCATTGGGTATATCAACCACACTCCAGGGCAGGCCTATCCTCATAAGTAGTTGAGCCAATACAAAATGAATTACATGTTTCTGTGTGTGCTCTTTTTGTTTTGTTTTAGATTTTTTTCTTTTGGAGTTTTTGTTGTTTGGTTGGATTTATTTTTTTAAGAGAAAGAATATGTAGCTGGGTATGTAAAGAAGCGGGGAGGAGTTGAAAGGGAGAAAGAATATGATCAAAATACATTGCATGAAATTATTTTAAAGCCAATAATTACAAAAAAATTAAAGTTTCAATTGCTGAAAATGAAGGAAAGAAGGAAGGGAGGGAGCAAGCTACGTTGACCTTTCTGCGACAGTGAGACCATGCGTGACAACACAGATACAATGTTCTCAGGACTGGGAACATGGCTGCATGGATCAAGTACTTGATGTGCAGCTATAAATTTGAGTTTGGATTCCAAGAACCCAAATAATTGCTGAAGGGGATGCCTCTGTAGTCCAAGCACGTCTATGGTAAAAATGAGAAGCAGAACACAAGAATAACTCACAGGCCAGCTAACTTAGCATACTCAGTTGTGAACAAGAGACCTCCATACACAGCCATCTCAAGGGTGAAAGCAAAGACAGATACTGAGGTTGTCCTGACTTCTACACATGCACTACAGTAAGTACACATCTATATCACAAGTGCATGTGCATGCGCGCGCACACGCGCACACACACACACACACACACACACACACACACCATGATTTTTTAAAAAAACCTGACAAAATATATTTTTAAATGTAAAGTTTTATTTGATCTGTAACGGTCTATAATGTGAGTCCTTCAGTTTTAGGGGAGGATGTCAGACAATTCTTTAGCACTTTGAGTGTCTCTGGGAGTCACCTCATTTCCATCTCTAGCCAGCCTGCAAGGGCTGGTATAGAATTGGGGAACTAGATACAATTCAAAAACCAAAAGTAAGCGGCATTCCCAGTGACAAAGGAAACTGTTCTCCTTGCTCCTTGAGAACAGAGGCTCTTATATTGTGACATGGCACATATCTGCCAAGTGATTCCAAGTTAGTATTTATAAAATATTTAACTCCACAGACCACAGACTAGAAAGCCTTCACTCAAGCCTGGGATCTTAAGTCAAATGCCAAAACAATCACTGCAATAAAAATTTGCCAAGTCCTCTCCACACTGCTGTCCATTCCCTCTGTGAACTCTCTGGCTGAGGGACACACTTCCACCCAGTGTTCCAGACCACCTTCTAACACCTAAAATCCACGAGCTCAGTTCAATACCTGTCGAGAGACAGCCCTGCTTCCTCCCCCACGCCTGTTCACACAAGTCATGCTTGCAAAAGTTCTATGGTTAACTACCATATAAATGGAAGAAACACTGAGTATGAAAATAAAGTTTTCCAGTGGAGACTAACTTGAGTGACTTAGGGAAAGTCCATAAGCTAAATTATTGGAATCACATACTGTTAAATTAAATGCTATAAGACATATCAAACTTGGGGAAGGGTTCTAGTGAGCAGAACTCTGGGTGTGCACTCAACAGCTGAGCTGCACCCCCAGAACAGAAGGTTTCATTTAGCTTCAATTTTGAAGGTTCTTGTCCAAGATCAAGTAGCCCCATTGGTCTGGGACTCTGAGGAAGGCAGCACATTGTGGAAGAAACATGTGACAAAGCAAACTGCTGACCACACAATCCAGGAAGCAGAGAGTAGAGGAGAGACTAGGTTCTTACAATCCCTGAGGAGGGCATACCCTTGATGACTTTAGTCTTCCCATTAGGTCCTATCTCTAAAATGTTCCACTACCTCCCACCAGTGCTACCCTGAAAAACTAAGCATTTGAGACATGGACTTTTGCTGGGCAGCGTTGGCACTCGCCTTTAATCCCAGCACTCGGGAGGCAGAGCCAGGCGGATCTCTGTGAGTTTGAGGCCAGCCTGGTCTATAGAGTGAATTCCAGAACAGGCTCCAAAACTACACAGAGAAATCCTGTCTTGAAAAACAAAAACAACAACAACAACAACAAAGACATGTACTTTTTGGGGACGGTTATGCAAAGCATAAGACCTCACAATGAGGGCTGGGGAGAAGACTCAATGAGGGAAGGGTTTGCTGCACAGGTATGAGAACCTGAGCTGAGATCCCTACATTCAGGTAGAAGCTGAGCATAGCAGCCAAGCTAGTCTAAATCGCAATCTCTACCTGGGTTCAGTGGGAGACCCTGTCTTATAAAACAAGGTGGGGAACAATAATGGAAGATACTCAAGTCAACCTCTGGCCTCCAAGCTTGCACACAGAGATAAGCACACCCGCACACATGACACACCGAAGTAAAAAGTGTATAAGAACATTCACCCCGGACACTGCCACTATCAGTGCACTAGGTAAGGCAACTTTCCATTAAGTACAGGCATTTTATTCATATCCCAGTTTCTACAACACAAACTGTAAGGAGTTTGCTTCATGTGGAATGGTAACAATTAGGAACATGTCAGTGTCTGGAACTAACAAGCACATGGTGTGGAGAGGATGAAGTCTTGAGTGAATGTATTACTGAAGTCTTCGGTATATATGGATTACTGACATGATCACGGCAATGTCAAAGACCCTAGTGATTCAGCCCCACAGGAATGGTAAGCTATTCCCTGGGTCAGGCGCAGAGGAATGGCAAAGTCAAAGCCTTCCCATGTGTCTTAGTTAGGATTACTATTGCATGATAAAACACCATGACCAAAAGGCTACTTGAGGAGGAAAGAGTTTATTTGGCTTACACTTCCATCACTATTCATCACAAGGAAATCAGGACAGGATCTCAAGTAGGGCAGGAACCTGGAGGCAGGAGCTGATGAAGGGGCCTGCTTTGCTTACTATCTTGCTCAGCCTGCTTTCTTAAGAACCCAGTACCATCAGCCTAGGATGGTGGCACTCAGAATAGGCTGAACCCTTCCCCATCAATCACCAAACCTTCATAGGATCCAGTCTTATGGAGGCATTTTGTAAATTGAGGTTCCCTGCTCAGATGACTTCAGCTTATGTCAAGCTGACATGATACTAGCCAGTATGCCATGGTCTAAGTTCAGAGACGTTGACCAACTTTGACCATTTAGCTGAAACGAATGTGTGCAGAAAGCTAGTTACCTTGTCCCAGATGTTGGTAAATTATCAATCTCAGTTTCCTCCTTCCAAGAGAGCTATGGTTGAACCTGAGACTATATTTCTAAACCTTCTGCTAGGCAAGACTGATACTGCTCCTTGAACCAGATTTGAGCATTAATGCTGTAAACTGCACTTTTCTCTCATGAATCTGAGCATTTCAAGTGAACAACTCCCTTGGCTGGTCAATGTAGTGATTTATCTCAGAATAAGCTGAGGCTCAAATGTCAAGTATAAACAACAGTAGCAGGGATTTGTCAATACCTGGCTTTAAGAGAAAACAGTTAAAATAACAGCAGCTAAAACTCCACACCTATTAGGGCAGGAGA
Organism: Onychomys torridus; assembly: GCF_903995425.1. Lineage (NCBI taxonomy): Eukaryota > Metazoa > Chordata > Mammalia > Rodentia > Cricetidae > Onychomys > Onychomys torridus. The sequence goes on from NC_050448.1 coordinate 63,874,431, forward strand.
CAGCCTTGGGGGCTCTTTCTACTACTCTCTTCCCAGGTAAGGACACAGGCACAGGGTTAAACCACTCACCCCTCAACCACAAGCCTCTAACTGCAATTCCAAGGCTGGTTGTCTTAATGTAACTCGCCTGCCGCCTGACAGTGCACCCGATGGCAGAGCACGGGACCAGCAAGACCCAAGGCACCATGGAGACAGGAATTGCTGCAGAAGCGTTCCCTGTGTCTTTCTCTGCCTGCAACATTTCCTTCCACAGCTCCACTCAGGAGAAACTTTACCCGGACTTTAAGTCTTTCTTACCGGCACTGCTGCTTCATTTTCCAATTCAAAGTTCACTAAATTTATAAACCACAGCTTAGGGACTTTGACCTCTAGCACCTTGACTCTGTCCACTGTCAAATACTCAGTTAATGTATTAGTTCCTCGGGGGTTGGCTCTTTGTTTTTGTTTATATGGTGCTGGGATTGAACCCAGGGCCTCACACATGCCAGGCAATCACTTTAGCCCTGAGTTATAGATCTTCTGACTTAGTCCGGCTACTTTGAAACTCTATTATAGACTCCATAAGCAAAATGCCTGAAGCCAATGCTGATGAGCACAAAAGGCCAGCAGAAACTGACTTTAATTTAGAATACAAGGAAAACAAATGTAGAAAACCATCATGCTAAATACTAAGGAAACAAACAAAATACCATGCAGGCAGACACTATGCTGCTCCTTTTGAATGGGAAGGGTGAAGTGTATTAGAAACCATCATGCACTATTATGCTTCAGAATAGGACAAGTTGGGGGTCAATCATGACATCTCAAATTACCCAATCATTATCCCTGTGCAGCAATTCAGACACCACCACTTCACATGCTGCTAATTATATGCAGGATGATGACAAATACGCTCCTTGAGAACTACAGCTCTATGAAGGAAGTCGGAAGGAGCAATGAGAGAGTCATAAAGAATACCTGGCAGTATAAGAAACCACGGAGACACTGCACTAAAAGGTTATTCCCCTCCCAATGACAGGCGTATCAATGTTTTCACTAACAGAAGAAAAATTCAGGCATTTCATGGACCTCTATTAAAAAAAAAAAACTATTCAATCAAACAGTCTAACTTAATCTAGTATAATTTATTTGACACATAGATCTTTCCTGCAAGAGGTCCGAAGCATTTACAACATCAAACACTAAATCTCAAGCTTCAAACTGAGCCCAATTGGTGTGTTATAATCAATTGGTGTGTTGTATGGTTCACCAGAACTACCATACTCTGGGGCATGAATTATGCTGCACTAGCAAGGAAAGATTTCTTGTCTTTAAAAACTAAGTTATGAGCATGCACACACACACACACACACACACACACACACGTGCGCACACACATGCACGTACATACACGGGCTCAAACATACACACACATATACACACATACACACATGCACGCACATACACAGGCATGCATGTACATATACACACACATACACGTGTGTATACACACACACATGCATGCACCTACACATGCACGAACATACACAGGCATGCACACATGCACACACGCGCACACACATGCACGTACATACATGGGCTCAAACATACACACACATATACACACATACACACATGCACGCACATACACAGGCATGCATGTACATACACACACACACATATATGTGTGCACACACACACATGCATGTACCTACACATGCACGAACATACACAGGCGCACACACACACACACCAGCAAAGGATCTTCCAAACTTGTACTGTGGAGTTCCTCGTTCCTTCTTTTCCTTTCAGCCATGAAAACATGGGCATCTCAAGTTTATCACTCTCTAATCCTTAATTCCTGATTCTCAGTACCACAACCTGTTTAGACCCCTCCAAAGCTGACCCCTAACTGTCAGTGGCTGTGGAGCACAGGCCAGAGACACATCTAGGTGCACAGACAGCTACCTGCAGCAGCCCTTGTAGTTCCTTTCAGGGACCGCTAGTTGGGAAAGCTGGAATTCCTGAATCTATCACAGAAAAGAACTCCAGGATGAGTCAGTATGAACAGTTAGAATTTATTAGGAAGAGACTTAGCACAGATTTAAGCAAGAGGGGATGCTCTGTAATAGAAAAAGATATTCGGGGAAAGGACAGTACACACACTGAGCCTGACTGTGGGTGGCTCTAAGTATCTCAGCTGCACTTACGCAGCTAGAGTCGGGTTTGGAGGCTTCGGGAATGTGATGATATTGCTCACGTAGACTCCTCACCATTTATTCCTCTTTTGATAAATGATATCATAGGGTGGACAGAATGGCAGTCTAGGTAGATGAAGCCATGGCTCACAGGCTTGTGGCACAAGGGATTTGAGACCTGTCTTTCCCTGCAAATGGGGGTTCTTGCAAGAGTTTTAGAAAATTACAGATTTTCAGCTAAAAAACAGAAAGGCCATACTAATGGGCCGATTGAGTGGTTCATTGTTATTTTAAAATCCCATTTGCATTATATCACTATAGAAGGGAATATTCTCTCTATTGGCAGCACCTTCCAAGTAAATGTTGTTAATTATGCTGGAATTCTTGATTCCCAGCTGGTGAGAGCTTCAACCAGACTCTGAAGTGAAGAGTTATTTTCTCCCTCACATCCCTTTAATTTCCCCCATCTTTCCATTTTGACTCATAAAGAAGAGATACAAAAAGGCTTCTATTCTACACCTATCAAAGGATTGGACCTCAGAGCAAGAATTCTGCCAGGCCCAGGATGGGTAAGAATCTTACATCCTCAAAAAAACCCATTATTTTCTGTTTCAAATATTAGGACCCTTAGAACCTCATTTTCATTTGCAGGACTTGAATTTAAAATAAAAACTTAAAAACTGTCTCTAACATAGAACTGAGGCACCCTGTGGCCCTAGGACAGAATCAATAGGCTACCTCAGTTCAATTCCCTGTGTTCTAGCCTTGGCCTCACAGCTCTCCATAATCTGCAATCTTGCCACAGAGAAGGTGGGAGAACACCAGACTCATACTACCCCTGGCCACACTGCGAATGAATCTACTTTCCTTTGCCAAGTTCTGTTTCCTACTTTCTTTAGAATGCAGGAAAGCCAAGGCAGTGGGTTTTGAACCAACGTGCCTGGTAACATCGGCAGGAACTAAAAGGGCGGTAGATATTCCCAGAATGCATTGTGAAGATGATAACAAAACTGAAAGTGCATCACTCAAACGTTAACAAAGGCCCTGAGTGGCTCCGTCTGCTAAGAGCAGAAACTTGGAAAGCCTTTTCGGTTTCTGCAGTCCCTGTGAGCCCCCATCTTGCTTTACAAAACGAAACAGCGACATGGACCCCTGAGAAAAACAACCTCAGCATGACCCCTGCTGCAGAGGGGAGAGGAGCATTCAGGGAAACAGCCAAGTGCCAAGCTCTAAGTGGTCCACCTCTCTAGCAAGGCTACTCAAATGAAGGTTTGGAAAGAAAGCCAGCACACATCATCCTAGGCCTTTTGTAAGTCACAACTTCAGAGAAGTTACTGAAATACTGCCCACTGTTACAAAGCAAGAAATAATAGGCTGAGGATGCACAGCTCAGTGACAGAGTGGTTACCTAGGGTGATCCATGCACAAGCAAAATGCATACACACACACACACACACACACACTCACATATATAATGCATAATACACCCAAATATATATACATACAATATGTACACACATACACACATATAATACATACATACACACATATACACATGCATATGCACACATATACAGACATACCATACATACATATAAACATATGCAACACATACATACATGTATATACATATATACACAATGCAATACATACATATACACACATACAAATATATATGACATACATACACACACACATATATATATATATACATATACACACACAATACATACATACACATACACAAACAGCATTAAAAACTCATCAGCTAAGGAAACACATGCAAGTTTCCATTACACTAAAAGCAAGCCACCCAAAGCTGCTAACAAAAACAAACAAAACCAGCCGAGAAGCTGAATGCGTAGTTGACAGCAGAGGCTGAGCTGGAAGGAAGCGGCATTGTTCTTCCCACTGGTTAATTTTGTGGACAAATGAGCTAAGAAGACAAATAACAAGTAAGTTTTCCTGTCCAACGGCTTTATGGACTCTGCAAAAGCTCTCAGAAGCTTTGGGTTCAGATTATGCACTGCCAGTTGTGCTGTAGCACACCTTCGATTTGTGTGCTATACACATGCAAACATGCAGCGATCCTTTGGCTCTTTTCCTCAAACATTTTTCAATCACATTATTGTGTTTCTTGTCTTCATATCTAAAAGGATACATTAATCAAAAACACTTAAAAAATAAAAAGATAAACCAGCTGTACTCTGGTGGACCCTGTGAAAAGCAAACAGGAAAAGATGAGGGAAAATAAGTCGACCACATTAAATTCTTCCTTCAAGCATGTCATCTCCCCTCTTGAGCCTGTTTCACATCACCAAGTCTGCTGTGACTAAGTTCCATTCCTACACGCAGAGTTTATGTGTGAGAACCTCTGCCATGGGGACATTTCAATCATGTAGACACTTCACCTAGTCCTGGAGACCAAGAGATTGTGGGAAGTGCCTCTGTTCTCCCTGGTGGAGGTCTATTCAGTCCCTCCCCAACCCTCCCCAGCCCTCCCCAGGCCTCCCCAGGCCTCCTCAGGCCTCCCCAGCCCTCCCCAGCTCTCCCCAGCCCTCCCCAGCCCTCCCCAGCCCTCCCCAGCTCTTCCCAGCCCTCCCTAACCCTCCTCAGGCCTCCCCAGCCCTCCCTAGCCCTCCCCAGCTCTCCTCAGCCCTCCCCAGGCCTCCCCAGGCCTCCCCAGCCCTCCCCAGCCCTCCCCAGCCCTCCCCAGCCCTCTGCAGACCTCTTCAGCCCTCCCCAACCCTCCCCAGCTCTCTCTCTGCAGACCTCCCCAGCTCTCCTCAGCCCTCCCCAGCCCTCCCCAGCTCTCTGCAGACCTCCCCAGCCCTCCCCAGCCCTCCCCAGCCCTCTGCAGACCTCTTCAGCTAATAAGAACAGGCTAAAGGTTTCTTCTATAGATACTCAAGTTCTAAGAAATTAGGCATCACTATGTAACACAGAGAATACAAGCTAATCATCACAGCCTTTCTATCTAGCTGTATCCTTCCTTTTGCATTAATTTAAAATCCTGATATGCTTATGGTTTGTATAAGGAGAAAACTACTCTCCAATCCATTCTTGTTGTGGGATTCATTTATTCTATTACATAATGTTTTATTAGCACTTTTTTTTCTGTACCATGATACAGACCAGTACTCACTTACATAGACTATGTTGAACTAGCTGTAATTGAGCAGTAACACTCTGTGATTTACCTGCAACACTTGCCAAAACGTACAAACAAATCATGCACATGAACAAAAAAAAAAAAAAAAAAAAAAAAAAAACCAGGCAAACAACATTAATTTCACACTAATTTTGAAGTTATTCAATTAAAAGGAGATGTCGCAAAGGCGATATTGACCAGCATTAGCTTGGCAATGCAGAGCCATTGAACCTTCAAGGAGCCAGCAGCTCTTCCTTCCCTGTGATGGCTAACACCACTTTATTAAGGATGCAGGGCATGCTGGCTCTGGAAAGAGAATGCAGCCTGTGCTGCCTTGGCTTTCTCATGCGCTCTCCCTGAAAGAAGAGGCCTCTCAGGAACACTGAAGTGCCACTGCAGAACTCCCTCCTCCCTCTGTGGACTCTCATCCATCTCAAACACTTGGGAAACAATGCAATGGTGCTCCATGCTGATCAGAACGCAAGCACATGGAGCGGCTAACAACAGAGCTGTAACCCGACATGCTATCCTGTGCTCTGGATAGATACTCCTTCTACACATCCTGTGCACTGAGGCACTCCCCCGGCTAGACGCCACAGGTCATTTGCTTTCCCCCAACTACTTTGTAGCTTCCTGAAGATGAAAACAGTGTCTTAAGTTCTTTGCTAGGTATACCATTACTGTACACATGGCAGTATATGTTTAATTCACAGATTTCTTTTTACAAGATAATTATCACTTAAGTCACCTGAGATTTGAAGAATCCTCAAACACAACTTTTCCATTGAGAAAACTAAATTCACAAAATTGCCATGTATCTTAGACTTGCTTCTGCTATCGCTGAGGTCTGAATGAGCCAAAAACAACAACTTTTAATTGCATTTATTGTTGAAAAGTTTTAGCCTTCATCGAACATCTACAACGTGACAGACACTGTGCCAAGTTTAGAGGTTTGCATAGACTACAGTTTACTTTTCCCTCACAGCAGCTTATAGGCTGAATATGACTCTTGGTTCCTTTGAAGGAACAATGATACAATTAATTACCCAGCTTGCCCAACACCCCCGCAGCTAGAACAAGACAAAGCCAGAAATCACATGTAGGCAGTTTGGTTGCAGAGCCCAAAAGCTTACTTCTCACATCCTTAGGGAAATCAGAGCTATTTCTTACTGGTTTATAGGACTCTGTAACCTCAATGCTACTTTCACATACTTTGTTATTACATCTAATCTTAATAACTAACCTCTACAGAAGGGTAGACATCATTACAGATGAGGGACAGGCAGAGATAAACATTCATACACATAGCCCTAATGAAAGCATGGGATCAGTACCCAGTCCTTATATCTTGAAATCCAATGTGCTAGCACTTCCCCTTGGATATACAACTTAATATCTAGGTTGTATCTGTAAAGGGTATCATTTTGGGGATTCAATAACTTCATTCATAATTTTACTGCAAAGTAGAATTTTAAGCAATATGTACAGATGGTCACACCTTAAGAGTACTTTAATGTTCCAAAGCTCACTGGAAATTTTATATAAATTTTCTTCTGGGAAGGTAGGTCATAAATGATAATGTTTTTAAAATGTTACCCCCTCAATCCTACTTAATGTCTGTAGTAATTAACATACGATATCAATAATCCTTTACTAGGGGCAGTTCCCAACCAATCCTCTCAGCCTTTCCCACTGAGTCTGACACAGAGCAGGTATTTTATCAACATTTCTCCCCCTGTGTGGTGGTTCTGTTTTCACTAGTAACAGCTTCTGTTTAGGCTTCTGAGACAAACTGGATCTTTCATCACCCCCAACCTAGGAGTTAAAGACCCACTGCAAGTCTGTGGCGTTTTGAATGAGAATGTCCCCACAGGTTCCCAGTCAGTCGTGCTGCTGGGGCAGGTGTAGGAGGCATGGTCACCAGGGGTGGACTTTGCAAGTTTAAGGAGTTTCCTCCATATGCACTGTGTGAGCTCTCTGCTCCACCTGCCATGCCTCCCAGACACTGTGGATCCTTATCCTTCTGGAATCAAAATAAACTCTTCCTTTTGTAAGCTGCTTCCGGTCATGGTGTTTTATCGCAGTAATAGTAAAGTAATACAGAGTCTAAGCGTCAACAGCCACATGGGTGCCTACTTGCTCCATGGTCTCCGAGATGCCCGGGGCTGGCCCTGAGCATGAGAGGTCCAGACACAGGGGAAGATGCTTCAGCACCCCACTCCAGCACCCCACTCCAGCACCCCACTCCAGCCTGCTACCACATAGCAGTGAGAACAGCGGTGGTGCTGCTGCTGCGGTCACCTCTTAGAGGATGAAGAGTAAATGTTTATTCCTGGGGATAACTTCCTGTGCCTCCAAAAACACCAATAGAGTTTAAATTGCAGCTGTAAAGCAGACAATTTCCTAAGTTAGCTTATTTCATCTTGACAATTTGGGGAAAATTGCATTAGTCCTAATTTCTAACTACTAGTTCAGAAACCTGTTTTTATGTATTTTTAAATGATCAGTTCAGGCCTATAAACAGAAATCTCCTAAGAATGGATTCTATGAACCTTTTCTCTCTCTCTCTTTCTCTCTCTCTCTCTCTCTCTCTTTCTTTCAAGCTTCTGGGGGGGGGGGATTTTATTGTATAGCCTCAGTGAAGAAGCCCTAACTTTCAGTAATGTATGAAAATTGATGGATCTGGGGATGTGGCTCAGTGGTACAGCACATACTTGGCATGTAGCAGGCCCTGGGCTCAGTCTTCAGCACCATAAGAAGAAAGGCAAAGAAGGGAAAAAACAAAACAAAAACAAACAAAAAGTAAACAGCAGAGCAAACCTAAATCCTGATCATAGTTCAAACTCTGACTTGTATTTTACTTCTAGGTAGAACCTCTCAGTCCATGAGAGACTGGCTCTTAAGAATTTCAAGTTCACAAGGAAGAATGTCAAGAACAAGACTGCTCCTGCTAGGACAATATATTCTGGCTTTTTGTTTGTTTGTTTTGGGGGCTCGAGACAGTTTCTCTGTGCAGCCCTGGTATATGTCCTGGTTGTCCTGGAGCTCACTCTGCAGATCAGGCTGGCCTAGAACTCCTGAGTGCTGGGATTAAAGATGTGACCATCACTGCCCAGCAATATATTCTAAATACTCTTTCCCTTCCCCATTTTTTTCTACAGGGGCTTCTGCAGTGATGGTTCCCAGGATGAGAACGTCCACAAGTGTCAGCCACCATCACACACCAGAAGCTGGGCTCTGTGCTAATAAGTACTTCAGTATTTATCTTACTCCCTTCATTTTTAAATAACAAGGAGATTAGCAAGTGTCCTGAGGGAGGTCACACCACTAATAAACAGGAGCTCCAGGAATCTTATCCATCTCTCTCCATCTGCAAAGCTCTCCTCCTCAAACCTTAGGAGCTGCTCCAGAACCAGCAGCTCTCACAGAGGAGGGGAGGCGGGGGAATGCACCTGAACAGGTACATGTGAAAGGTCTCAGTATGAGCTGCAGGCTTGGGTTTCCAGCAACAATCCAGCCATTGGCAGGACCAGGATACACAGAAGGCATTAAGAAAATGGCATTTATACAGAACTAGTGGTGGAAGAGGATGTGCTCACAGATGGAGTGCTAGGGGCAATCATCTGGTGAGTAACACAGTTTCCACATAATCGACTTTCACAAGTTAAAAAAATAATAACTTCAGACACTTGGTCCATTACATATGGGCCATGCTACTGGTCTGGGTATCTCTCCAGCTCCCATGCAGGGTTCTGTCAAAATTCTTCACCACTGCAGTATATATAGCATTCTAATTTCCACCCTGTTGCTGTAACAAACACCAGGACCAAACGTAACTTGAGGAGGAAAGGGTTTATTCTCTCTTCCCTTTTATAGTCCATTACAGAAGGGAAGTCAGGGCAGGAACCCAAGACAGGAACCAGGTGGCAGGAACTGAAGCAGGGGCTGTAGAGGAAGGCTGTTTCTGGCTTGTTCTCCAGGCTCATAGTTAGCTACCTTTCTTATGCCTCCCAAAACTACCTGCCTAGTGGTGACACCACTCATAGAGAGCTGGATTCCAGAAATGTCATACAGACTTGCCTACAAATCAATCATTCCAGATGACCCTAGTTGGTGTCAGGCTGGAAAAAAAAAAAAAAGAAAGAAAGAAAAAAAAGAGAGAAAGCAACAAAGGAAGGAAGGGAGGGAAGGAGGGGGAGGGGAAAGGGAGAGGAGGGAGGGAGGGAGGGAGGGAGGGAGGGAGGGAGAAAGTAAACACAGTAGCTGTGAGGCTCTGTATGTGCGGGTACCCCTGCAAGCCCACAGTTCCTCCTAACTGGAATCCTCAAAGCTTCTTCCTCATTCAGCACTCTATTCATCGACACAGCAGCTACTGCCAACTTTTCTTACTTTCTTCATATCTCTTTTCATTATATATATAAAAAAAGCTAAATTTAAAAATTCCTTCTTTTTCCTGCCTTACCCAGCTGGAATTTAAGTTTTAAGGCAGCAGGGAGCCTTGTCTCATACACAGCTGTGTCCTCCATTCACAGGAGATGCTCATATTTGCAAAACGCATGAGCGCACCCTTAGGTTCCTCGGCACACTTTCTCTACTATGTATGAGTAAATATCTGCCATGATTTGGATGTTTTTTCTTCCCTTACCCAAAGTTTCATGGGTTTGGAGCTTGGTTCTCAGTGTAGTAATGTTGGGAGTCAGGGCCTAATAAAAGGTCCGTAGGCAGGATAGGAACCAGTCCCACAAAAGGAACTAGCTTTCTGTTTGCAGGCATGAAATCTTCTCACACACCTGCTCCCACCACTACCCCACAAGCACCGTGAGGTGATGCAGACAGGGTTCGGGGTGTGCTCAGGAGCCTTCATCCATACTGTAACTAAACAGACCTCTTTTCTTTATATATACAATATATATATACACTATATATATATATATACACACTATATATATACACACTATATATATACACACTATATATATACACACTATATATATACACACTATATATATACACACTATATATATACACACTATATATATACACACTATATATATACACTATATATATACACACTATATATATACACACTATATATATACACACTATATATATACACACTATATATATACACACTATATATATACACACTATATATATACACACTATATATATACACACTATATATATACACACTATATATACACACTATATACACACTATATATATATATATATATTGGTTTTTCGAGACAGGGTTTCTCTGTGTAGCTTTGTGCCTTTCCTGGAACTCACTCTGTAGTCCAGGCTGGCCTCGAACTCACAGAGATCCACTTGGCTCTGCCTCCTGAGTGCTGGGATTAAAGGCGTGCGCCACCACCACCCGGCCTATATATTATATTTTATAGCCCTTCAGTGGTCCCTATTTCAGGACAGTGGAAAGTCTCAATGACCAATTAAACTGCAATGCCTGGTACTCAGCTGAGTGCCTACAGAACAGCAGAATACTACTCAACGTATCTGAGTAAATAATATACAAGTACTTGTTTGCCTTTAGGGCAGCATTTTATGACACACTTCTCCAAAGGAATACTGATAAGTTCTTGCATTAAAGTGTTCTACGGTTCTACAATTTTACTTTCAAGGCTTTTGAAATGTCTCATCAACTAACAACATGTTCTCTGGATGTGCAAAAAAATTAAGCTTTTCCCAAATACAACCTAAGACTGCATATGTGTGTGCATGGGTGCGCATGTGTCACACACATATTCATGTGTGCACATAAAAGATTCATTTTTTTTGCCACTACTGCAAAAATCAGAAGGAAAAAACTGAAAAACAATCGTCAATAATTTTCTTCATAAATTGCTCAAACTCATATTAAGAACCTTTTCATTCTAAAATAAATGAAATCATGATATTCCATAATTCATGCACTGATTTGGATTATGTAAATCAGCAAACAATTGTCTAAAAGGCTCACTACTTCTCAAAAAGTTACTAAGCATCAAAAGAGAAAATGTTCACCAAGTCTCCTGAGAGAAATAGAAGCCTCCATGGAAAAACACCACAAGATTTGAGACCCATTGGAAAGAACATTACAAATAGAAGCGCAGTCCAACAGTGCCCTGAGATGAAGAAAAAAAAACAGAGTTTTTAGAAATGAAAAAGCAAAGTGAATTGAAAATAGCTGATCTTTTGGTTTAATGCTGGAAATTAAAGCTGGGCTCTTGTACATGCTAAGCAAGCCCTATACCTTGGAGATAAATTATAGCACTCCCCTCAGGCATTTAGGTATCATGCTACCACTGTACAGAACTGTTTTAGTGAGTCCAAAATATAGAAAAAGTGTAGATAACCAAACACTGATAGAAATGTATCTCACCTGAAAAAATAAACCAATGACTACAATTTTTATCAAGATAACTTCTTAAGTAACTTGTCTACATAGAGGACTGTCTCCTACAATTATACAATCTGTTTATTCCACAAAATAGTTCCTATCATACAGTGTTTCAAAATATTTGAAAAAAAGCTCTCTGAAGAAGATACATAATTCTCATTCCCTTAACTATCAACATTGTATCACAAATACTGGTTGGTTTCTGTTATCTAAAGGGAGTCCTTTAATCAGGGAATAGAAGACAATGTTTCAAGCTTTCTTTCAAAAGCATGCAGAGAGGTCCCCCCAAAGGTGCCTCAGTGTGTGAAGACTTGCTGCCCTGCTAACCACCTCAGTTCCAGTCCCTAGCATCCACATGCCAGAGGGAGAAAAGCCACTCCTGCAAGTTGTCCCCTGACTTCCACAAACATGCAGTACACGCGAATCCATACACAAATAAATGAATAAAAATAAGAAAAAAAAGAATAAAGTGTGCTGAGCCCCCAAACCTAGTTAGTGCCCTTCTACTATCTGAACCTGTTCTCTTCATCTCCCCATTTCATTTCAACTCTTGTTTCCATGAGATGACTCAGGAACTGCATCCAATGTGACTTGTTATTACTTGGACATTTTAAAACACTGGAATTAGCTGCCACTTAATGGCTGTTATTAGTACAATCAGTTATCAAACCCACAACACCTTGCTCCCTCTGACTTAGCAAAGGAAAGTATATGCATTTCAGGTTTCCTTTGGAAATGTTGGCACAAAGAAATGTTTTCCGCCCTCTGAGTCAGTTCTCTCAAATTAGAAAAGAGTGCCTTGGTTTATTATATACACAGATGTACATTATACCCTGCTACAGACCATCCCTTTAATGAGACACACAGAGATGTAGTTCAACAGGTAGAGAGATTCCCTATCATGCACAAACCCTAGATTCAGCCCTCAACTTGACATAAATCAGGTGTGGTGACTTAGCCCCATAGTCCCAGTGCCCAAAAGGTAGAGGCAGAAGATTAGAAACTCAAAAACTGAAAAAGTTATCCTCACCTACATAGCTAGTTTGAGGCCAACCTGGGCTATCTGGGGCTATATCTTAAAAATCTCAAAACACAAAATTTCTCTTGCTGCGCTGATAGATGGTATTAGCTCATTACTACATAGTAGTTGACGTTTATTAGTTATTCATGGTTCTGCACCTGCAGACTCATCCACTTGCTAAAAATCTTTTTAAACCTAAGACAACCAGCAGCACTTCTGTGGTCACTCTCAAAAATACAGTGGGAAAGATGGGGTCTCCCAGCATGCACCCAGCTGGGGCTGCTGAACAAAGCAATCTGTTGTTTCTCCTTTGCGCTGTAAACAAGTATCCTTTTCACAGTCACGTGTTTCTACATTTTTCCTTTTGTTGTCAATTTATCTGTTTAAAACTGGGGGGAGGGGCCTCACACAGGACTCAGCTCAGTTCCCAGCACTTACACCAGCAGTTCACATCCATCTCACACCCCTGTTCCAGAGGACACAGGAGGACCTTTGACCTCCTCAGGCACCAGCACTCATGTGCACATATCCACATTCAGACATAGACACCTACACATAATTTTAAAGTAAATCTTTTTCTTTTTAAACTGTCCCCAAGCACAGTGATGAAGTTCTGGATGGTGCTCCTGAGCACAGAAAGGCTGTGGTGTGGTCCTGGGGTGCTCCTGAGTATAGGAATGCTATGGTGTGGTCCTGGGGTTCTCCTGAGCACAGGAAGGCTGTGGTGTGGTCCTGGGGTGCTCCTGAGTATAGGAAGGCTATGGTGTGGTCCTGGGGTGCTCCTGAGCACAGGAAGGCTGTGGTGTGGTCCTGGGGTTCTCCTGAGCACAGTAAGGCTGTGGTGTGGTCCTGGGTGCTCCTGAGCACAGGAAGGCTGTGGTGTGGTCCTGGGGTGCTCCTGAGCACAGGAAGGCTGTGGTGTGGTCCTGGGGTGCTCCTGAGCACAGGAAGGCTGTGGTGTGGTCCTGGGGTGCTCCTGAGCACAGGAAGGCTGTGGTGTGGTCCTGGGGTGCTCCTGAGCACAGGAAGGCTGTGGTGTGGTCCTGGGGTGCTCCTGAGCACAGGAAGGCTGTGGTGTGGTCCTGGGGTGCTCCTGAGCACAGGAAGGCTGTGGCGTGGTCCTGGAGTGCTCCTGAGCATAGGAAGGTTGTGGTGTGGTCCTGGGGTGCTCCTGAGCTCCAACAAGAGACTAAAAACACACTGAGGAAGGAGCCACTTCCTCACAGGATATGCTCACAGGTTACTCACATAGACTCTGCAGAACCGGCTCCTGTTAAAATCTTACTCTTTCATTGTGTTTTCTTGGATCACACCAGGCTAACAGCAAAATAAGGAGCTTTGCTACCTAGGCTGAGTTCACATTTTACTTTGGTGAAAACAATAGTTTTACTTCACCCAAAAATATCTACCATGCATTAAGCCTCCCACATAGCATTCTGGAATATGTGATTCAACAGAACTGTTATTTCTACTTTATTAGGCCAACATTAAGTAAAGTGGGTTATTTATTCCTAGAAAAAAAATGTACTTGGCTTTTTCCGACCTAAAACATGAAAAGCTGAAATGACCAACTGTAGAAGCATGCTTTTTGGTCCTTGGTATCCCCACTAGTTCAACCTTTAGTGGGTCCTTAGAAAACCAGAACTTTAAAGAGTTCTCTACTGGGGAATGGGAGGATGAAGGCTGGAGAGAGGGCTCAGTGCTTAAGAGCACTGGCTGCTCTTCCAGAGGACCTGAGTTGATCTCGTCACCTACATGGTGGCTCACAACTGTCTGTAATCCAGTTCCAAAGGATCCAATGTCTAGCCTCCTCAGACACTAGGCACTCATGTGGCACACAAACATATACACAGGAAAAATACCCATGTACATAAAATAATTTTCTAAAGAGTTCCCTATGGAGACCTGTACCCAGCTCTGTGGTTCGGCATTCCCATTAGCAGCAAGCATCAAATCCACTGTTCTCAGCAAGCTCTGGTTAGAGAGCCTGCCTACCTCTGCACTGGGTCCACATCTTGTCCCACTTCCACCACACCTAGACAAACAATGCCTCCCAAATGGTTATTTCAGGGCTCCCCTGTCTTTGTGCTAGATGGCAGACTCCCAAAGCAGTTTTCACTTTATTATTTATTTGTTTATTTATTGGTTTTTTGAGACAAGGTTTCTCTGTGTAGCCCTGGCTGTCCTGGATCTCGCTCTGTAGACCAGGCTGGCCTTGAACTCATGGATCCACCTGGCTCTGCCTCCCAAGAGCTGGGATTAAAGGCATGTACCACCACTGCCTGGTTTCATCCTTTTTTTTTTTTTTTTTTAAAGATTTATTTATTTATTATGTATACAGAAGAGGGTGCCAGATTTCATTACAGATGGTTGTGAGCCACCATGTGGTTGCTGGGAATTGAACTCAGGACCTCTGGAAGAGCAGTCAGTGCTCTTAACCTCTGAGCCATCTCTCCAGCCATTTTTTTTTTTTTTTAATCAACAGCTGATGTCCTTTCTCCACATGAGCAAATTTAGGTTTAAGTTTGAACTTAAGTCCATTTCTGCCTTTAAATTTCTTCCAACTCACTTCCTACCACAACCCAACATTATTCTCATTTCCTCTTCACAGTGTTATCTGTTGGCATTCCTGTATCACACATACAATTGTGTGTGTGTGTGTGTGTGTGTGTGTGTGTGTGTGTGTACATCTGTGTTTCTGTGTCTGTGTGTACATCTGTGTCTGTGTGTACATCTGTGTGTGTCTGTGTGTCTGTGTGTGTGTGTGTACCTGTGTGCATCTGTGTACACATGTATAGAACTGTGTTTTTGAGTACATGTTTGGGCAGGCAGGGGTTGTGATGGGTGAGAACAGTCTCTACATCAGGTTTCCCAGCTCCGGCTTACTCTGCCTTCTATTCCTCAGTGAACTCTTCCCAACTCTGGGTCATCACTCCATCCTTTAAATGGGAAGCATTAATCAGCCCTTTGTAATCCTTTCATCATGTCCTGTGTTAGCACTTCCTCACCAAACTGAACATGATGCCAAGAAGCAGCACCCTTGCACTGCATTCTGAGTGCCCTGGGCAGGGAGAGAAGCAGGGAGCACTTGTCAGTGACCACTGCACCACAGCGTTGCTCTCACACTCCAGATCATTGTGGGGTTCACTCAACAACAAAACCAGCCTGTAAATAACCTCCATAGAAAAGCATAATGCCTCAACTGCTCTAATTACAGTCTAAAGAAGTCACAAATCAGGAAACACTACATAACACAAACAATACAAATTGTATTTAGTTTAATTTGGTAATACACATCAGCACACAACTGCATGAGAAGCCAAATCATTAGAGGAGATAAGGCTTTTCTTTTCCAAATGAATTTTTATGTCCATAAATGAAGAGGAAAATTTTAATTTCAGGGAGTGACAGTTTTTCAATCAATTACCTTAAATTATTAAAATACTGAATTTTTAAATACTACTGAATTATTAATATTATTGTTTCAATCAATTCTTTAAAATAGGTTAAGCTTTTGATAATGCTTTTTAAACAAACATAGGAACACTTGACACTTAGGCCAATAATTCTGTCATGACCTTGCTCATGAAAACTGGGCCACTCATTTTCCATGCTCCTTATAATTCTAAAGAAAAATTTTCTCGTTTTCTACCAAGAAGTACATTTATAACAAAGTTTCTTTGTTGTCATAATTTTTATATTTTAAGGCATTCATAAATAAGAGTTGCTGGGGACAGAAAATTACAGTACATTGATATCATGGTGGCCAAGTTTCACCAGTAAAGCTCTGCCTTGCTCAGCTCATGAATGACCCGGTCAGAAGAGGTTAGTAGTGAGAGGATGGGACAAACGCAAACCCACAAGCACCAGTGAAAATCACTGTTGGCCTGCATTCCAGCATTGCTTCTGAGCAACAATCCCAGGACCTGATCTGCCACCAACATTTCCCACAGTGTGATACGAAAAGCACAGTGAAAGTTTATGTTCTTGTACAGAACCAAATTCTACTGTTTTCGGTCATTATGATGATTTTGTAAAATCTCCAATCAAGTATTGATTTCTGTCTTAAGAGACTCCACTATCTCAATCCATGAAAAAAATTTTTCAATTCCCTCGAAGACCAAACCTTTACCCTCTGAAACCACTTCCCTTTTCTTCAAGAGCATCAGCATCCCACCTGGAACACAGCCTAGGGGACTGCTCATCGGCAGCAGCTGTAAATCAGTGACAGCTTGGAAAAAATATCAAACAGCAGCCCTCATCCTAAGAATGTCAACTGTTTTTCTAGCTGACCATCTTTGTGATTTTTGTATCTGCCCACCTCATATTCTCCAAAGTAAACTTTCTGAAATGCAACTTGGATCCTTTTCCAGCCTTCAACGGTCCAGCCCTGGTTCCAAATCTCTTGGGAGTACACTGTCCATGGTGCACCATCCTGTCCTTGCCTAGCTTTGTTTAAAACCCCCACACTTTACCATACACACTACCCTCTTCTGGCCTCCTCAGGCACCAAAGCGCACATACAGTACACAGACATATACAGGCAGGTAAAACACTCAAATACATAAAATTTTTTAATTATTAAAAAAATAGTATATGAAATCACTACACAATTTTAAGTCTAATAGTTTCAAAATTAAAAGGTAAAACATAAAAAAAAAAAAATGTAGCAGCCTAAGTGAAAAGATCAAATACACATATTCCACAACCTGCACTATTCCTTGCAAACTAAACCCACCTTAAATGCTGTCCTCCACTGTGTGGACTGACCTTAACGAGCGCCTCTTCACGAAGAACCTGCGGTAACGCTATGAAAGGCTTCCTCTTCTGTACGGTTCATTGCATCACTGTGGTCAGTGACAGAATCCCTTGTCTTACAATTAGCTTTTATGTCTGTCTTTTCTGCCACAAGGGTAGTTCCTCAAAAGCTCATGCCTGCTTTTTCAAGTAATTAGTACAATGCCTTACAGAATAAAAACAAAATATTTATGATTGAGTGACTCAATTCTACCATGGCCTAAAAAATCACATTTGTCATAAACTTTATAAAAAATGCCTTCCTAGAGACAACTGGCCAGTTTCAAATAAAGTGTGAAGCCAGATTCAGTTCTTGTGATACTATCCAAAACACTGGATGCCATTTAGCACATAGAGATAACAAGATTA
Source organism: Onychomys torridus (assembly GCF_903995425.1). Taxonomy (NCBI): domain Eukaryota; kingdom Metazoa; phylum Chordata; class Mammalia; order Rodentia; family Cricetidae; genus Onychomys; species Onychomys torridus. Next base: position 63,892,345 of record NC_050448.1, read on the forward strand.
TCAGAAGAAAAGTCATCCACAATCCTATGACAAACTGTTTTGATGTTTTAATTATGTACTGCATTTGTTACATATAGAAACTGAGTTTAGACAGCTATAAATGTAGGGCAGATCTCAATTTTGAATTTGCTTTACCATGTATCAGACACTGGCTCAAGATAATAAGCACATGTTCAGAATTTGTGTATTCTATGCCACAGTCACTGAATATCCTTCATGGGGCCTGTCTTAGTTATTGCTCTATCATTGTGAGAAGACACTGTGACCAAGGCAACTTATAACAAGCATTTAATTTGGGGACTCACAGTTCCAGATGGATAGAGTCCATGACTACCTTGGTAGGGAACATGGCAGCAGGCATACAGGCATGACATGGAAGCAGTAGCTGAGAGCTTACATGTTGAGACAACAGCAGAGATCTAACTGGGAATGGCATGGGCTTTTGAAACCTCAAAGCCCACCCCCAGTGACACACCTCCTCCCAAAGCCACACCTCCTAATCCTTCCCAAACAGTTCCACTAATCAGGGACCAAGTATTCAAATACATGAGCCTATGGGGCTTTTTTCATTCAAACCACCACAGGGTCATTCTTCATTTTCTGAGGGCTACTATAGACTTTGGAAAAACTGAGGAAACTATTAAAGACAATAAAGTAAATAAACTGTGCTACATGACAGAGTCTAGGAAACAATTTATTAATTACAAACAAATAATTATGAAGTAGTAAAAGTAAGCATCCTTTGAATCTTGGAAACTAGCTTTGAAAGCAAGCATGTCTGGAGCCACACTTTTGTATCGAACATGGTGACCTGAAGTCAATGGTTCTTTGAGGGCTTGGAGATGACTCAGCAGGTAAAGCCCTTGCCACCCAAGAAGGAAGCTGGAGCTTGGATGCCCAGAACCCACGGGAAAAAGCCAGGTAGATATGGTGGCCTTCCTGTAATCCCAGGAGGCAGAGTCCAGGAGGGAATCTCTGGGGCAAGGTGGCAGCCAAACTACCCAAAAAGGCAAACTCCAGGTTCAGTCATCTCCCCCACCTCACACCTGATGTCAGCCTCTGGCCTCCACACACATGTAAACATAACCGTATGCACACCGCATTCACACAAACACACCCAAGAATTTTATCTGAATATACATTGTAACATTCCTCAGGTAAGAATATGACCACATACCTAATGCAGGATGATCTTGAAAAATACACATGTGTAAAAAGTCTGGCACTCAAGATCAGTGTCTTATTAACGTTACTATCATTAAAAAGTCCTATTTGATGTCAACCTTCATTGCTTAAGTAAAAACTCTGTCCTGTAAGAGGATTACGTCATAGGAAATGAATACATTAAGTTATATTTGTATTTTCTGGGCTCCAAACCATATAGTCATATAACCCTAAGGCACCAATTATACTGACCACACTTCCTGATTCCTAGAAGTTTTCGAAGTTATTACAACATCAATTGATACTACCTAGGAAGAAATGTTCTGCAAGGAAAAAATAAACTACTCTCAGGTTCTAAAACTTTTAAGACATTAATCTTTGGTCATATAGAAAGTATGGACCACAATACTAAGTGAAGAAAACTGTAAGATGTTAAAATTTGGATCCAGTTACCTAAGTGGGCAAACTTACAAAGTTTTTGTTTATACAAGCATCATTGTGGATAAAAAAGGAAAAGCTTTTTATTCACATTTTCAAAGTTGCTCAGTGGTAAAGTCCTTGCCTGTCAAGCACACAGCCCTGGAGGCTTGATACCTGGCTCAGTAATAAATTCATTTCCATTTTAAAATGTTCAGCCAGAACACTTTACTACAGGAAATAGGTAAGCAAACAACCACTGGAGATTAGGTGCTCAAGAATCCAAACTCTTCAAAAACACAACTGTGCATATCACAGCAGCATCAGTGAGTACTCATGCACGATACTCACAACTCATTCTTGAAATGGCTTTTTCATGACCTTGCATGTGGACAAACAACAAAAACAACGTTTTTCAAATATAATCAAGTGTCTTCAAACTCATACTTAGGGATGCCACCATAAACCAGTACAAAACAGAAAAATAAATGTAAATGGAACCTTTCAGGTAAGAGCCTAAAATACCACGAAAATGGGAGCATCCCTTCTGGGTAGGTGCTGGCTGCATCAATATGTACACTCCTTAGGCTCCTAGCAGTAAACCTCCATGGAGGCAAATGCTAACCGCAGAGCTCACTGCACTGACTGAGTCTGGCAGCTGTATCATACTACAATTAACAGTCCTAAAAATACCCAAGGAGAATAATCATGAAAAACGGTGTGCAGTCTGAGAGCGGAGCTTTTCTATATTAACATCAACAAATGCATGAGGTCAAGTTTTAAATCTGGAAACTTACACAGGGTTACTGAGAGCAAGCGTGAGTTCTCACTATGTTCCTTCATGAAGCAATTTTTTTTAATTTAGACTCAATTCATTCTTCTATGAGGCGGAACCCTGAGAATGTGGAGGGCATGGCCAAACTTAACATTTGCTATTAGAATAACCAACAAGGATGAAAATAAGCACTTCTACCGTGAAAAGGAAGAGATCAAGAAGCCAAAGCTGAAATTGTGAAACAGAGCAGGGATCTGCAAACTAGCTGGCGTTATGCTAATGACCCATGTAATAACTAAGCATTGCAAAAGTGAGGGTGGAAACCTTTGTAACTCTAAGAAGGCTCAAATGAGAGAGCACACCAACGGCTGTTGTGTTCCCTAAAGAGGACATTGCACGTGGGCATCTCAACGCTGGCAGTGGTCCTAAAGTCTGGAAGTGTTTTACCCTAGAAACATCAACTGCAAGCAATTTCTAAGTCTGTTTTGCCTCTGTCCATGACAAGAATCAAATTGTTCCAAAATTCTATAAAATGTTTCTTTTATGTTAAACTTTGCTGTTTCTGGGAATGCTAAAAGCTAGAATTCTTCACATATGTGGACAGAGTTATATTTGGACCTTTCGGTTCTATAAGACCAAAAAAAAGAGGCATTTTTAAAGATCTTTCCCACTGTGGCTTATTTCAAGAAAGGCATTCTAACTTTAAACATGTTTGAAAGGCTTTGTTGTCCTACACAAGTGTTTAAAAGTTCAAGGCTTTGTTTTTTTAAAAAAAAACAAAAAACAAAACAACTCTATTTGGGTAACTAACCGAAGTCCACTGTGTGTTCATACAAAATTATGGAATGGCCTGTATTCCTCTTTGCAGATCATTTTTCTTAGTCACCCCATTTATAAATACATGGGTTGTACATTAAGAATTTTCATTTATCTTTCTTCTTTTCCCTTTTTTGCATTGCTGGGGATGGAGCCTAGGGCCATGCCCATGCAAGCAAATGTTTTATTACTGAGCTACACCCAACTCCAAGACTCTACCTTTTTTTGGTTTGTTATTGGTTTTTCAAGACAGGGTTTCTCTGTGTTGCCCTGGCTGTCCTAGAACTCAACTCTGTAGACCAGGCTGGCCTCAAACTCACAGAGATCCCTCTGCCTCTGCCTCCTGAGTGAAGGTTGTACTTTTTAAAGAAGATGAAAAACATGGATTTGGGGTTTTTTTTTTGTTTTGTTTTGTTTTGTTTTTTTCCTCCCTGTATCAAAATACCCTCAAGAACTTCAAAGGGGTAAAGGTTTACACTGGCTCAAGATTTCAGAGTCTCCATCCATGATCAGCTGGATTCACTGTATTGGGCCCGAGGCAAGACAAAAGATCAGGGTTGAAGCAAACAACAGAGAAGGATGCCCGCCTCAGCCAACACGAAGTAGTAACTGAGAGCTGAGAAGTCAGTACAAGATGTGCTCCACGAAGCTCCTTTCAGCTAGCTTCCATCACTTCCCAACACCAATCAAACTGGGATCCCATCAACCAATTACTCCAGTGATGAGGTTAGAGGCCCAGGCATGTTCTAATCACTTCCAAAACCCCATCAGCTGACGAGCATGCAGACAGCCTTTGGGTGACATGCTTAATGCAAACCACTACACTACAACATTGCTTCTAAATACTAACAACTTAAGATTAAATCATGATGCTGCCTAACTTTAAATACCTACAAAAGCACTCATGATATCCCTCCTTAAACATCAATGAAGATGCAATACCAGCCATACACTACCCTCACAAAATGAAGACAGACTGAAATCCAAGACAGCAGATTATAAACCTCAGCTTCCTAAAGCTTGTGTCCACTAGGCAACACAGATGTCCTTGTAGCCTCTCTGTCGAAAAAAAAGTCTAAAAGTTTGGCGTGCTGTCTACTAACAACGTCAATACTCGCAGAGCATTTCCTTTTGAATAACTTCCTTACACTACGCCAGGACTTTAAAATCCCAGCACTATAAATATGTGGAGTCCAAAGAGCCATGTTACAGCCACCTGTGAATCTTAGAGTCCTCAGCAACTACTCTGGCTTCTAATGACCAGTCACCAGAATTCTTATTTCTAGCTGTGACAACCAAAAACTGAGTCCAGATAGCTCTTAGGACCAAAAAAAAAAAACAAGAAAGAAAGAAAGAAAGAAAGAAAGAAAGAAAGAAAGAAAGAAAGAAAGAAAGAAAGAAAAGAAAAAGTCACTGATGGTTTAGAAACCATGAGTTAACTTAGATGAAATCCTAAAAGATGGTTTAAGTGATTTTATGAAGACCTTAAATATATGAGTTAATCTTACTAACAAATTCAGATCTTAGAAATAGAGTCAATACTAACAGGGAAATGTGAGCATTCTGAAGGAGGAAAAGATTCAAGGCATACTGTAACAAGAATATTAAAGGCTGCTGTCACATGACACCCATAATGTTTTCCATCCCAAAGCCTTCAGGCCCATGAAAGAAAGCAAGACCTCTCTCAAAAGTCCACTACTTCAGGATGGGATCAGTGACTGCTTATGTGCATTGTCTAAGACACAATTTCTGTCTCTGTGTCAGAGATCCAATTAATTTTAAATGGAAACAAACTTCGGTAGGAAGTAAACTAGGACAAAAAGTGTTTAAGACAGTCTAAAATTATAAACAGACAGTTCATTAATATGTCTACCTTCCTTTCTTGTTTCTCTTCAGAGGAAGTCTGTCATATAAATACACACACATATCACACCACACACACCACACCACATACACACATACCACACACACACACTACACTTATCACACTACACCACATACACACATACCACACACATACACACACACATCACACTACACCACATACACACACACACCACACTACACCACATACACACACACACCACACCACACATACCACACTATACCACATACACTGCACACACACTCCACACACACACACTCCACACACCACAACTACACACACATAGTACATACACCACACTACACCACATACACTACACAAACCACACTACACAAACCATACTATACACATACACTACACACACCACACTACACAAACCATACTACACACACACTACATACACACACCAAACTATAACACACACACTACAAACACATACCACACTACACCACATACACTACACATACCACACTACACCACACATACCACACACACACCACACACACACACCACACCCACACTACACCCACACAAATACCTCACACTACATACACACACTACCCACACACATACACACACATCACACTACACACACACACACACACACACACACACACACACAGAGCACACTACATACACATTTTAAAGAATCTTTAGAAAGTAGCAGAACCAGGCACGGGCATAGTGTTCCACACCTTTAATTTCAGCACCTGAGAGGCAGAGGCAGGCAGATCTCTGAATTCAAGGCCAGCCTGGTCTTTCTTTTTTTTTTTTAAAGATCATTCTTTTTTTTTTTGTGGAGCTGAGGACTGAACCCAGGGCCTTGCGCTTGCTAGGCAAACACTCTACCACTGAGCTAAATCCCCAACCCTAAGGTTTTCATTAATCTTAAACATAATACAATCCTTGCTATTTTTTAAAAGAATTACTTATGTATCTGAGTGCTGCATTTGCATGTGTCCCTGCACACCAGAAGAGGGCACGAGATCCCATTACAGATGGTTGTCAGCCACCATGTGGGTGCTGGGAATTGAACTCAGGACCTCTGGAAGAGCAGTCAGTGCTTTTAACATCTGAGCCATCTCTCCAGCCTCAACTCCTTGTTATTTTAAAGCAAGAGATAATGTTCTATTCCTATGTAAACCATACACCAAACAAAAGCAGACTTGAAGTATTGAAATAGCAAGTTAAATCATAATTTTAAATTAAAAAACAAAACAAAACAAACAAACAAAAAACCAAACCACAGCTCTTCAAGAATGGCCTGGGTCCCAAGAACGTAGTATCCAAAAGTTGTGTGTACAAAAGTAAAGTCTGTAATTTTTTTTTCAAACAACATATTATGTCAAGGTTTGAAAACACCACTTTCTTTGCACATGGAAAATATGTAAGTTAGTAAGGCCTAAGAGGTGATGTAAATATCTGGGCATGGCAGGGCATGGCCTACAATCACAGAACTTGGGAGGTAGAGAGGCAAGTGGATGCATCAATTCCAAGCCAACCTGGGCCACAGAGCAAGACCCTATGTCCAAAGAAAGACCATGAACCAACCAGCGACAAAGCAATCCCTATAACTCTGTAGCCATCTGCCAACTTCTGGAAGGTGAACTTCCACCCTGTGTTTAATGTCAGGACATGGCAGGGGAATCAGAACAGTAAACATTGAGTTTCTGACGGCAATGACAACCTTTATCCCGCTGAACTACTTTTTCATTTATTTACTTTATTTATTTATTTTACATCTGCATTGCAGTTTCCCCCACCCCGCCCCACTGTGCCCCTCAATCCACTCCTCTTCATTTTTGCTGAATTACTTTTGAAAAGTTGCCCTTCTTGTGAGCAAAAGAAAAAAACACACAACATACAGAGTTCACTCCTTGCTCCTTTCCATTAGCATTTTCCTCAAATCTTAGAAGGTTCTCCAAACAAACATACGTGTAGATGGCCAGTAGGAAGGCACTCCATGGAACGCCACTTAAACTATGTTTGCATGCGGTATTTAACTGTTTGAAATCCATCTTCTTGATTCCATGCTGGGCTAAAATTCCTATGCACAGTTTGATATTTGTTTTTCAGGTTATTTAGTATAAATTTCTAAAGTGGATTTATAAGCTCACGCAGTAAGACCTTTGAAACTTACAAAAATTAGCACAGTGCTTTTCAAAGCTTATAAATTTTACACTTCGCCTCTTTTGACAAGGCCACATCATGGCATACTCAAAAACAGTAGACATTTCTCTTTATTTTAAAAAAAAATAAATCAATCAATTTTAAGCACCAAAAAGGAAGATTGAAGGACTGTTGGGTGACACCGGAAGTAAAGCCCAGTCTCACTCACACTAAACAAGTCACGACCCCAGTCCTCAAAACATTTCAATGTTAGTTTACACATTTTTAATGGTTACTGTATATGTCTGTGTTTTCAAACTCTTCACACTTTGATTCACTTTTCCAGTCTCCTTCATATAAAGTTGCCATATCTCAACCTAAAACATAAAACTGCTGCTTGACACTTGGAAATTAAATGTTTATACAGTCCAATCAACCTTCCTTTTTTATAATTTTCCACTGCTTTTATTCTTAGAAGATTCTTTTCCATTTCAGCATAGCTACTGATATAGTTTCAGTTCTTTTGCTGAAGACATCACACATTTCAGACATAGGACTTGGGGGAACAGAGTTGGAAGTGACCTGGAAGCCTCCTCCCCAAGGCCTAGCTTTAGTTGTCCCTGAAGATGCTATGCAAGCTGCCAAGGAAAGGAGTGATCAACAGTCCTACCCAGCTATAAAACTTGTGAACCTCAATGATACCTTCCTGGCAAGATACCCTAATGATGCTATAATGGTCTAATGGCACTTTTATCCTGGGAATGACCAACATCTGTCTAGTAGAACTGAAAGTCTACTTAATAGGAGGGAATGCGAACCTAGCACTATAAACCAAGTATCTATGGCTAGAGAGTTCTGAAACTACCGAGGAGAACACACAATTGCCATTTTCCAAAATCAACATAATTTCTAACCACATTCTAAATGCTTATCTTTGGGAGGTGGGGGGTGTAAGAGTGCTATGTATGCATGTATGCATGCATGCAGGAGGAGGTGAGCCACCATGTAGCTGCTGGGAGTTGAACTTAGGACCTCTGGAAGAGCAGCCATCTCTCCAGCCCCCCTAAATGCTTACTTACTCTTATACCCAAAGATAAGTGTAACTCTCATCCCTCACAAAAACAAAAACCTACCAACTTCTTTTTGTAGGAGATAGAGACTATTACAGAGAAACACAACTGGTCAAAATGCAGAGAATAAGTGACCATGGGTGCTCAGCCGCAATTGGTTTTCCTACAAAGTAACTCCTACTCCTAAGGTTCAAGAAAATCATGGAAGAGGGAGAAGAAAGATTTTAAGAGCCAGAACACCCAGGGTACCTGTTGCTAATATCTTCTAGACATGACAGAAAAACTGTACCCACAAAATCTCAACCATAGTTACCTCAACAAGACCTGCATAATGACACCACCAGTGACATGTCAATGTGGATGAGGGAAATTTCACAAAGTCCCACCCTGTTGGGAGAATTCCTGCAGAGCTGCAGCTGGTTTGACTCCAGAAAGTTAGTACCTAGCCTTAAACTGCCTTTTGTGATAGCTACCTTTTGTTTCCTGGTACCCTCTATGTGAATCTTTTCTGAGAGCTTTCTGAAAGGCCAAACCCTATGCAAATTTGGCTGAAGAAGAGCCCAGAACACCGTAGGTATTCTTCGGCAGAGAATTTGCATTTAGCATTCTCCCTTTGGGAAGCTTAGATGAGAGGTGTTGGGGTGCGAAGATTAACTTGCTAAAAGGTGTAAACTGAAGAATAAAAGGTCCCTTTGCTAAGGTACAGTGGACCAGTGCTTAGAGATGGATCCCCCCTGCAGCTGGAAAGAATCATCCTTGAGGTGCCTCTGTCTCGATTCCATGGACTCTCATTAACACCCACACCCAACACCAACCACTGATGAAGAGACGAGCTATAGGCAACAAATGGCAGCTCTAAGAGGGAGAACCAGTTTTCCCCAGGGACAAGCATCTAGATAGGTTATCCAATCGCAAGCGGTCAACCCTTAACACATGCACAACATGCACATATGAGCAACACCAAATATACTTGTGAGGTTGTTGGGGGGAGGTGCCACAATAATTGTAGAAGTCGTCATGAATTTGAGAGGTAGTGTGGGCAGGGAACACGAGAGGCACTGAAGAGTGGAGGAGAAGAGATGGAAAGGATGTAAATATATAGTGCTTGTGTAGGAAATTCTCCAACGCATTTTTCACTTGAAAAAAAAAAATGACATTTCTAACGCAAAATCTTTTTGAAGAGATTCTTTTGGCTAGACTAAAATTTTAATATTTCCTACTTCAATTTGATGTTCAATTACTTTGTTTTACTTACATATTCCATGTATGTTATTCATTTGGAGATTTCCAAATCAGAGTGCTCATTTTCGAAATCTCATCTGTAATTACTGTTGTATGGTACTCTTCTTTTTCACTCAGTGAGTGAGTGTGTGTGTGTGTGTGTGTGTGTGTGTGTGTGTGCGCACGCATGCGCGCGTGTGTGTGAGATCCACCTGCCTCAGCTGTCCAGGAGCAGGGATTATAGGCATGTGCCATCACAACCAGCTATACCATATTTTTATAGTTTTCTAATTTGACATATTTAGGTTACTTTTTCTTTTGGTTCATATGTTAAGTATTTGTCTCTTTCTTTCCTGTCTTCCCTGTGCCAACCAGAACCATCTTTCTAATTCACCTTATCTTGTTTTCCTGTCATGGGATATTTGTACACTGTATAAAGGTGTATGGCTATAATTCGTGTAATGAAAGCTAAACAGCCAACAATTAGGCAGGAGGATTCCTGGGGAGACAAAGGGAGGAGGAATGCAGGCACAGGGAAGATGCCAGGAGACAGAGAGAGGAAACAGGAGGTGTAAGATGGAAGAGAGGTAACATCACGTGATAGAATGTAGATTAATATAAATGGGTTAATTTAAGTTATAAGAGCTAGTTAGGAACAAGCCTAAGCTATAGGCCGAGCTTTCATAAGAAGTTGCCATGTTATTATTTGGGAGCTGGCTAGTGGCCCAAAGAAAAATCCGACCATATTTTCCTGCGGCCTGACTTACTTTCACATACATACAAAGTAAATCTTAGGTTGTCTGGTGTTATCCTGTGCTGGATATCAATTCTTTTGTACAGGTGTCTGTTTTCATTCACACTGTGGAGCTATCTGACCATTAACTCCAGCATCCTAACCTCAGCACCTATTGTTATTTCTTCAGTTGTCTGGATTATTTTGTTTGGGTTTTGTTGTTAGTATCCGTTCCTCTTTCGACTTTTTTGAGACAGGGTCCCGAGTACAAGGATTCAAGGAGATGCCACCATGCTTGGCTTTTCTTATCTATTTTTGGTGCTCAGGACTGAACCCTGGGCCTGGAACACAGCAAGCACACACTTTCCCCCTGAGCTAACTCCCAAGCCCTAGAACCTGTATTGAAAGTTTTATGAAATACTGTAGCAAGCACCCTAGTCATTAGATCCAGTCTTAGGCAGTTGGAGGCTTTGTCATGTTTCCCAGAGGATTCTTCTCTGATGGTCTAGACAGTGCTCCTTCCCAGCATTACAGGAGCCAAAATTTCAAAATAAGGTATGTTAAGGGAAGAAACAAAGTTTAGAAATTTAACATTGAAAACTAAAATTTTAATGTAATACAAATATAAATAATTTAGTTTTGTGCAATTTGGGAAAATATACTTTAGAAGCCCGTTTGTCTTTAAGAATAATCAACTTCTGGCAAAACTCGACTTTCACATCACTACTCATGCTTTTTTTATACTGTGCCCAAGTTTTCAAAGCACATTAGATTCTTTGACACATTGTTCTTGTAATTCTACTTCTATATTTCCAGTCAACAATTCGCTTTTCAGAAATGCTGACTAACTGCCTCTATTGTTCTTGAAATGTACGTGGACATTCCTATGACAATATCTCCTTTCGAAATGCATTCTCCATATTACACATCATGGAGGAAAATATGCTAAATATCTTTAATTTTTATTTCTGTGATAGGTTAAATACATCAAATATCTTTAATTTTTATTTCTAAATATCAAACATTTTTATTGTATTGTATATTTTATATACAAACCAACAAACACTAATCGATAATTATTCCTGGGAAACGTCTCATTGATCATAGGACACCACCTCAACGTATACTTTTCCCTGGAACTTTACATCTTTCCTTCTATGAACTGAAGATGACAAAGATTCTGAGCTATCTGGAGAATGGGAAACCCTTACATCCTTCTTGCCAAAGGCTAATTGACGCACACACTCACACTCACACTCCTCATGTAAACCAGCTAGGATTACTTCCAGGAGACCACTACATCCTGTTGTTGGCTATATAACGGCAGCAGCACAAGGAAGCTCTCTAGTCCTAGCACTTGGGAGAACAAGTTCAGGCTGAGCCTGTACTGCACAGCAAGTTCCAGACTGTCTCTTCAACCACCAGGGAAGATAATCAACACGTAAACGAACTGAAGCTACAGGACGAAGCGCCTTACCTGCTTTCCATCCAGGGTGCAGAGCCTCTTGACCACGCCCGAGTCCAGTTTAATGGCGTCGGTGATATCCGTTAGGACCTGCTCAAAGGAATGGGCAGTCTTTTTATTCAGAAGGATCCGCACAGCCTTCCTAGGCTTCACTCCACTTCGAATCACAGTCACTAACTTGGGTTTGATGAAATCCTTGCTTTCTTTCACTTCACTTTTCACAGAGGCCACGGCCAAGGCTCGGGTGGTACCGCCCTTGATGTTCACAGACCAGTTCGGATTAACGTTTTTGGTGTAATCAACTTTACGAAATGGTTCATTGGAGGCACACACGTAACTCTCACCTAAAAAGTAAATATTAATCTTATTAGCACAATATCAGATCTCTGAGCATTGGCCATAGTAAGCCTGGATGCATTATGTCTCAACAACAGCTTCTGGACACCCGTAAGTCAGCTCTGAACCCTGTGGTCACAGGAAGGGGGTACAGTATAATGCCCCTTTCCTCTACCATTCTCCCTCCTCCCCCTTTCTTCTAAATGACCTAGATTGGTTTTCAGAGAATGACAGGTATATGTGCAAATCACTAGAGTGAGATCTGGATTTTATGTTACCCAAACATGTCACCTTTGATAAGTCATTACTCCACACTTTGATTCTCAGTATCACTAGCTGCAGAATTAAATGCGTCAAGTAACTAAATTACAAAGTTCTTCCTAATTCCAAAAGCAAACTAACAAATGTATTCTTCATATAATCTCATTCTGGCCAGCCGTGGTGATGTGGTACAATCCTATAATCCTAGCTACTCGGGAGGCCAAAGTGAAAAGATTATAAGTTCAAGGCCAGCCTGAGCTACACCCTGAGAAAGGGGGGGGGGGGGTCGCACTGGGTGTGCTAGCTCATGCTGTAGTCCTTGAAGCAAGAGGCTGAGGTAGGAAGACCACCATCAAGTGTAAGGGTACCCCAGGATATGCAAGGAGTTCCAGGCCAGTCTAGGCTACACGGCCAGACCCTGTCTCAAAAATAAACATAAATAGTTCATTCTGATTGAAATAATTGTACCACAAATATATGCATAAAAACAATGAAAATCCTTCTTCTCACGTCAGCCCTCACGCAGCAATCGCCACATCCACACACAGCTGGCTTCCACACTCAGTTGTGATGTCATCCGCTCAATCACAGGAGCACTGCAGAGGAGTGCAGGCCCTGTTTCCCCTGACGGATATAAACTTGAACTATACTTTCAAATGGACAACCTTTCCTCTAGTTTCTTAAATGGGAGCATTAGGTTAAAATGATAGTCATTCCTCACAAAGCTTAATCAGGCTTTTGTTTAAGAACAGCACAAAAGTTATACTACTTGCCTATTCATTTATCAATATCTAAACTTTCTACATTCCAAAATTTCTAAAATTCCTACTGAAAAGCTGTTTATTTTTCCAAGAAATATATAGCTTACTCAATTATTTTAGTGTTGACTTTCTGACATGCAAGGTTACATGCTAAGAATTTCTCTGAGATATAATTTATAAAGAATATATTTTTTAAAGATTTATTTATTTATTATGTATACAGTATTCTGTCTACACATATCCCTGCAGGCCAGAAGAGGGCACCAGATCTCATTACAGATGGTTGTGAGCCACCATGTGGTTGCTAGGAATTGAACTCAGGACCTCTGGAAGAGCAGTCAGTGCCCATAAAGAATATATTATTTCATATATTTAGTACAAACAGATTCTCCTTAATATAGTAACTATATCAGATAAGTCATAAATGTTTTACCAAAACAGTGAAAAGCAAAGCCTGAGGATGAGCTATAATGTCAATATTAACCATTATAAAAGTGTTCTCCAAGTCCTGATTAATAGCAAACCTGAGAGACTCCCAAAGGCACAAGTGAGTGAGACCAGGGGTATGAAAAGAGATGCTTGGGACATGCAATGTCCTTACAGGGGTAGTTGGGGTCTTGCCCGGGAGAAGCAGGAACTGATCCTAAGCTATCACACTGCTTCTACAGCAGCATCTGAAATCTACCCCAACCGTCACCACCCGGAATGTCATCTCCACAGAATCATCTTCACAGTGTGACCATAAGAAAATTGCACAGAATTTCAGAAACAGTTATCAAGTTAGTAGAGCTATGCAATGCCCATGGAGAAAAACATAATGGTGATATCATTTAATTTTATAGAAAAAATCACAGTCATATCAAAAAGGTCTTGCCATTTTTATGTATGATGAAAATTTGATAAATGTTCTGACCCAAAATGTGTAATAGGGGAATATATAAAAAATAACTTTAGTAAGAGAAGGTATTTGTTTCTTAAAAGACAGGGAGATAGTAAGTCGGTGGTAATCCCTTCTCAAAACAAGAAGACAAGACAAGATAAAAGAAAAGAGAGAGAGCAGATCGACTATGTCAATCTCCCTTGATCACCCAGGCCCTGCACAGCTGGCCTGCAGCCTGCAGACCCACTTCCCCCTTACATCTTCATTTTCTTCTGCACACAGGCTCCGAAGACAGAAAAAGAGAGCAAGCCTCTTCACCTGCTTGTGCAGTTACAGGTATTTATAACTCCTTTCCTCTCTCACCTTTTCCCTTCATGTTTTTACCAGAAACATGCAGACCAGTTCGAAAACGTGGAAAGTTAAGATGTCCAGAGAATAGAGCCGTGCTTCCATGGTGTGTGCATACACAAACACACACACACACACACACACACACACACACACACACAAACTGCTTAGAAAATACAGAGTAGGAAAAAGTAAGGCTGATTTATTAGTTTACCGTGTCACACAATTTACTTGGGTTTTCTAACCAAACTGTACACTGGCCAGAATTAGAAAGAATAGCAGTCAGCAAGGTAACACAAAATCCCCTGCTCCGGGTGGGGTGCTGTGTGCACTCTACTTTTGTGCGTTAGGCCTCTGGAGCGTCCCTGCCATCTTCATCTGCTGCAGACACAAAATGACGTGGGTGGCCTCTGTGACCACTCTCTCACACCTCTGAAAGGCAAGCAGAGTCCTCTCCTGAAGCTGCATCCAACTGCCAGGGTAATAATGATGCTTTCCACCAAGGGAAGTGTGGAGACGCTACTGTGGACACAGATGCGAAGAAAGAGGTTTGTCCAAATACTGCGGTTTCTGCACAGAGATCTGGGAGTTTGTCTTAAGACCTAAGAAATGAGCTAAATGTGAAAACAGAAATCCCACTATTGAGACTAAAAATGCATCTCAAGCAATGAGGTGAACTAGCAGACCCACAGTCTGCATTCAGCTCCTCTAAGTGTAAGCCATCCTTGGAGCTCACAATGGGAATTTTAACCGTGTGCTGATCTTCAGGATAAAATGTACTCATCATCCATTGTGGAATACACATCTAAATAACTACTTCTAAATAAAGCACAGTCTCACAACTCCAAAGCTTTAGGCACAAGGTATATAACTTGTCCAGGAGTTAGTCAGGAAAATAAGATAATACCTAATATAAAGGTATGCTCACAGCAAGTTAAGGCCAGAGGACATACACTTCCTAGGAACGCAAGTCAGAGTATACAGCTGGCTCAGTACGCGGCATTCTGAAGCGCATCACATCAATTCCGCACACCAACTCAGCGTTAGGCACTGAAGCGGGCCCAGGAACGGCAGCTTAGTTGGTACACACACAGTGCCTGCCCCTTTATATGGCTAGTTCACATCTTCACAGGTCCTGAGGTTTTCCAGTTCTTCCATGGCCACTGTGCTTGGACAGCACTGGAGGATGAAACCTTTGTGTGCCCTGTCTTTATAAATAGCTTTACGTTACAGTGTAGTTAACATGGAGCTTCTATAATGTGGATGCTAGATATTGATACTTTTATTGTTATTGGTGGTGGTGCTAGAGCAGTGGATCTCAACCTTCCTCATGCTGCGACCTTTAACACAGTTCCTCGTGTTGTGCTGACCCCCACCATAAAACTATTTTCATTGCTACTTCATAATTTTGCTACTGTTATGAATTGTAATGTAAATATCTGATATGAAGGATATGTGATGTGTGCCCCCTATGAAAGGGTCATGGAGTCGTCACGACCCACAGGTTGAGAACCACTGTGCTGGAATCTTGTAAAGCAGTGCTCTACCACAGAGCTACACCCACCCTCCATCCTTATCCTTATTTTCAAGGGATAGAAACATACTCAGGTTTTTTGACATCAGGGGAATATGAGGAACAACGTCTACTGACCTACACAGTAGTACAATGACTACAGTTAACAATAATTAAGTGAAATGTTTCAAGGTCAACAGGAGAGAGGATTCTGAAAGTTCCTAGCACAAACAAAAAAAAATTTTTGAGGTGATAGATACACCAACTCCTTTGACCTGATCATTGCACACTGTGTACATGCATTGAGATATCACACAATACCCTGTAACTATAACTCCTGTGTGTCAATTAAAATCAAATATAGCCAGGTGTGATTATATATGTCTCAAACCCAACATTTGGGAGGCAGAAGCAGGTGGATCTTAGTTTTAGACCAGCCAGAATGACATAGTGAGACTCCTGTCAAAAAAAAAAAAAAAAAGGTAAATATTAAAAAACTGTATAAGTGTGAGGATATTGGAAGAGTTTTGAACTGAAAGATGATTGATGTCTGCAAACACACTGGGGCATCATGAGTGGAGCATCCCTTTACCTGGCTCATCTAAGCAGTGGTTCCCAGCCTCTGTGGTCCTTTAACTATCCTATCTTTCATCCCTTAATCTTGCATGAATCTCACAGCAAAGTTTAGCCCTTGGTTTAAGCAAGTATTAACAATTATGACCGAGATTCATTACAAGTAATGAAAGGTTCAAAAAATAGGCGTTTGTCCAAAAGAGAAAGACAGATGGACAGACAGACCTTCCAAGAATGAGAAAGTTTGGGTCAAATGGGAAAAATAAGTTAGGCAGGGGCAGATGCCTTTAATCTCAGCACTTGGGGCTGGGGGTGGGGGTTGGACATAATTTTGCTATAAGATTCTGAAGACTGTGTATCAAGTATGTCTAGAAGCTGGACTCGTACGTATTTAAGTTTACTCTGAGATTCGTGTGGAACTTTCCAGCTGCTGCCTTGATCACTAAGAGGACAGATATCCCCTGGGTTATTTTTCAAGTTCTTTCACTCACAATGGACACGCACACAACCAGTAATAAATTTCTATGATTTCTTTTCTTCCTCTTGATTCTTCAGGTGAGGCAAAATACTATTAAGAGATGAAGATGATGAGCAAGAAAACGAGGGAACAGGGAGGGGCTGGAGAGGTGGCTCACTGGTTAAGAGCACTGGCTGCTCTTACACAGGACCTGGGTTCAATTCCCAGCACCCACATGGCAGCTCACAACTGTCTGTAACTCCAGTTCCAAGGGGTCCAAAACCCTCACACAGACATACATGCAGGCAAAACATCAATGTGCACAAAACACAAATAAATAAATTATTTTAAAAAGAGGGAAGAGACTAACACTGACTTTAAGAAAGAATTTTATCATTATTATAAAACTAATCTTAAATTTATAAAAGATATTCTAAGAAAGAGCTCAACAACCTAAATTGATCTAAATGTATATTCTGATATATATATAAAACAACAGCAAACCATGGGCATAGCTCAGCCAGTAAGATGGCTGCTTCACAGGCATCAGGATCCAGGCAGGATAGTCTTATGTTAACTTGACCACAAACTAGAGTTACCTGAAAGGATGGAGCCTCCAAAATACTCAGCTGTAGGGCATTTTCTTAATTAGCTATTGATTGGGGAGTGCCCAGCCCATTGAGGGTGGTGCCATCCCTGAGCTGGTGGTCTTGGGTTCTATAAGAAAACAAGCTGAACAAGCCCTGATGAACAAAGCCAGTAAGCAGCACCCTCCATGGTCTCTGCATCAGCTCCTGCCTCAGGTTCCTGCTCTGTTTGAGTTCCTGCCCTGACTTCCCTTCCATGATGAACAGCAATATGGATGGGTAAGCCAAAGAAACCCTTGCCTCCCCACGCTGCTTTTTGGTCACATGTTTCGTCAAAGCAACAGAAACCCTAACTAAGACAGAACCCAAGTTTGATCCTCAGAATATATTTTTTAAAAGCATGGAGACTCACACCTATAACCTCAAAGACGGGTAGATTCTTGGGGTTCCCAGACAGCCCAGTGCCACTTGGCCAAAAGTACATGACATAAGTTATAATCACCTGCAATCAAAATGTAACAAACATAAACAAAAGGTAACATAATAGGTCACAACGAGGCTATTTTAATGTGTTTACTTGAACTGTTAATAAACATTACCCTGTTAAGCAAAAGCATGTAAACTGACCTTACCAAACGACTTTATCAAACGAGTATCTTTCCATTCCTTCTTTCTAGAAAGGTAACAACTTCTGAAAAAATATAATGTAATAAGCATTCTGCTGTAGGCTACTGAGAATTCAGCTGACTAGGCAGCTTGGGTTAGAAAAGAAAAATTGTGTCTTAAGGAAGGTAGGTACATTCAACTAAATTCTAGTCTTAAGATACTTATGATTCAAAGAATAAGAAGTCTCCAGGTGTGATGGCACAAGCCTTTAATCCCAGTACTCAGGAGGCAGAGGCAGGTAGATCTGTGTGATTTTGAGGCTGGCTTGGTTTATATAGTGAGTTCTAAGACAGCCAGCACTATGTAGAAAGACCCTGTCTCGAAAACCAAAACAACAAACAAACAAAAGTCAACTGACTGTATTGAAACTAAATATGGAAAAACATCACTAAAAATAATTTTCAAAATGAGAACAAATGCTAAAGATGAAAAAAATTAAGCCTTAGTTATGGCAGAGTCCTCAAGGCAGGTATTGAAAGTACTAGGTGTTGATAGATTCATTCTAGAATTTATATTTTTGGTTGTGAGCCTAGCCTTTAACGGCTGAGCCATCTCTCCAGCCCTCATTCTAGAATTTAAACACACACACACAATGATTGACGGGCATTAAAAGACAAAATTCAAGTCAGGCATCTTCGACATCAGGGAACTTGACAAATTGTTAAAACATGTACACTGATTTTTTTTTCTAGAAAAACTTATTTGAAAATAGAAAAGGACAAGGATTATTTGCTTTGTACACCATCTTTATTCAAGCAGTCTGGCCAAGTGTCCAGTAGGCTGTCTTAACCAGGAAAGGTCTTTATAAAGCAACACAGCCACCAATGATTTGGCACAAAAGGGTAAATCACACCGTGGCACCAGACCCCATTGCCTTTAATAGTTCCAAGAAGGTGAAAGATCATCCTATAAGGTCAGGATCTGTTATAAAACTAGGTGGGAAGATCACAAGTTCCAGGCCAGCCTGCACTACAGAGTGTAACCCCCATCTCAAAGCAAAACAAAACAACCCCCAGCTAAACCTGCGTACTTCATCTGAACACAACACCCGGCCTATGTGTGTGCACACAAGCACACCGGGGTTGGGAAGAAAGAGGGAGAGAGAGAAAGAGAGAATGTGATGGGGGGAGGGGGGGCTTTCCCTATATAAACTAGACTGCCCCAAACTTGCAATGATACTTTGCCCTCTGCTCCCAGAGTACTGGGGGTACAGATGTGTACCACCATGCTCAGCCTGACCAACATTTTTTGCTCTAAGGAATTTATTTTAAGAGAGAGAATGTGAAGGAGGGGGAGGGAATAGGGGAGAGAACTTGGGTGTGTGAGTGCAGTGACTGAGGAAGCCAGAGGCACTGGATCCCTTGGAGCTGGAGTTACAGGTAGTTAGTTGTTGAGCTGCCCAACATGGGTGCTGGGAACCAAACCTGGGTCCTCTAGAGCAGCCAGTGCTCTTAACCACTGAGCCATCCCTCCAGCCCCAGCCTGACTGACTCTTAAAGGAGACAAGGGGTTAAATGGTCCAGATTATTTATCTCTCCCTCTACAGATGTTACCTAAGATTATGGAACTTTAAGATGAAATAGTCACGTTTAAATCATTTCTGCTGCCAAGTCAAAAATCCATAACCCAAGTGTATTAGTTATTTTCTTCACTGCATAATGAAAACAACTTAAGGAAGGGTTTGATCTGGGCTCCTATTTTGCGGTTACAGTCCATCAAGCCATGTCTACAGGAATACGAGGCAGCTGTATCCACAATCAGGAAGCAGAGGGCAATGAATCCAAGTACTAAGCTGTATTTCTCCAGTTTTTACTCAGTCTGGCATCCCAATGCCACCTACATTTAGAGTGGGACTTCCCAAAGAATCTAGAGACTCCCTTACAGACGTGCCTAGGTGTTTACTAGCTGATTTTTAGATCCTGTCAAGTTGATAATCAATGTTAACTACCAATCATACTAGGTGACTCATAAAGACAGAAATATATTTCTCACGGCTCTGGAGGCCGAGCATCTAGTGAGGGATAGCTCCTGACCACAGCTTCTTCCTACAGCAGAAGCAGACAAGCCCACATGGACCTCCTTCGTGAAAAGAACAGTCCAATCCAGAAGGGCTTTGCCCTCATATCATCTGCCACTTCTCAATGGATGGTAGAGCAAAGCAGCTTAAGGAATGCAAGTTCAAAGCAAATGAGGTGCAGAGAGCTCTGCCTGCCTAGCATGTGCTGATCCCCAGTACTGGAGGGGGGCTGTTTAAAAGGCTCAAGTGTCATGCCTACCTCCTACCACTAGACAAAGAGCTATTTCTTTATCTTCTCTGAGTACAGAGGATAATGCAGCCATGTCTCTCACTAGATATTATAAGTAGGAAGAAGAAATGCACCAAGCAAAATGTCTCACTCAATAATTACAGTTACAACATTTAGTAAATAATGACAGTGGTAAGCAGAAACACCTCTCTCACCCTCTGGGAAAATGGGATGAGGGGGAAGGCCCTAGCCAGACACCTCTTTGCCTACAAATACTGAAGAAAAGAGCTTAATAATTACTGTCAGAAAGATCTAGTTCCCTTTATCACACATAACAGGACATAAAATACCCATGTCCATGGCTTAAAACCTCATGAAATATTGCCCTTGTCTTATAACTCCCAGGATATTACTGTATTATACTCCAATTTCACGACTGTTCTTCCAAATTCTCATTTTCTTCCCCTAATATTTCACTCAAATTTGAAAATTCAAAATTCTTCTTCTTCTGCAAAGGACTTATTATGCAGCTGTGTATGGCACATCTACTTTCCATACTTGAGGAAGAGGGCGGCAAGAGTCACAGAAAGTATTATATAAGAGTCATTTCTCCCACACTGGGAAGTTTGCAAAGATTTTGTTTCCCCCGACTATGAAATGTTACATTAGCTAAAACAGAATCTAATTTTTCAAAATATATACTTTTATAAATATCTTGAACCAACCAACAACCAACATTTATTTGTATAAAAATGTCTTAGAACAAAGTATTAGAACTATTTCCAAGTCAATGCCTTGATTGACTAAGACCCCAGCTCTCAGCCTGCCCTGAGTCTACTGTAGAGAACAGACCCAAGAGGGCACTCATTAGACTACACAGGTGAGGTCCCAACCACCTATAATTCCAGTTCCAGGAACCCTCTGGCCTCTGTGGGTGCTTGTATGCAGCTGGTAAACAAGGCCACACAGTCACACACACATACACAGAGGTAAAAGTAAATAAATTCCTCAGGGACAACAAGATAGCCTCAGTCTGCTGCCAACCCTGATGACCTACATTTGATCCCAGAGAAAGCAGAGTGGTGGACAGAGAGACAGACTTCTAAAAGTTTTCCTCTGTCCTCCACATGCTCAAAGTGGTGTGCATGCCCACACACATACACAGAATGTAATAAAACAAATTGTAAATAGGACAAATTTCTTCACAATTACTTTCAGTAAATGCTCTATCATTTTATATCCCTACAACCAGGTTATGTACAACTTGTGTTAGGCAAAAGGGGACGATGAGCAGAAAAATGTTACAAGCCCTGATCTGGACACCCCAATGGACCTTTAGAGGTACTCCAGCTTGGCAGGCTCAACCTGATTTTCCCACACTCCCTGTCCACCCTGCTTACTCAGCAAAATTAATCCAGAAAGCTGGATAAACCAACTAGCTGGCTTAGGAACCATGCTGGAGGAACACTGTCCTACACCAGGTCAGCTCCACCCTCCAGAGACTTTCAAGGTCAAGGGCTGGAGAAAAGAAATCTGGGCCATGCCAATTTCCTTTGTCATCTGAGTTCAATGGGCTGGTGGCTAGGATGGAGCCTTGCTGTCTTGAGTAAAGCTCTCTAGTCTTCACTGAAGACAAGTTAGCTTTGTTTCCATCACTCCTAAAGTATGCTTGTTGGCCTGGGACAGCAAACATTTTTTGACAACTGACTCACGTGAAGTGGCCTGACCACATGGGCAGCCCTGTACTCTCCCTGATGTAAGTAACTTAAGAGAGCTGCCTGGCTCGGTGGGATAATCTGAACACTGGAGCACATGATTGTAACTGAAACCTGAAACTCCCTATGTGTATATGCGTGTCTGCATGTATGTAGGCACACATGAGGACATGCATGTGGTAGGCTGAGGCTGATGCTGGGTCTTATCTTCAATCACTCTTTCACCTTAATTAAGGTGGGGAGGTGTCTCTTGATTAAACCCAGGGCTTACTGACATGGTCTCAGTAGTCAGCTGGGGATCTCCTGACTCTGTCTCACAAAGCTAGGATTACAGGCAACCTCCACATCTACCAGCATGTATGTGGGTTCTGGGAATCCAAATTCTGTTCCCCATGCTTGCATGACAAACACTCTTTAAAAAAAAAAAAGAAAAGAAAAAAGAAGGCTCAATGTTAAAGACAAGTTCTCACTATGTATCCCTCCCTGGCTGGCTTGGAACTTACTATTTAGACCAAGCTGGCCTTAAAGTTTTGATGATCCTGCAGCAGCCTATACTTCCGGAGTTCTGGGATCACAGGTATGTGCCACAGTTCAATTATTACAGACATCTTTCTACTATAACCAAAGAAGTTTAATTTTCCTCTTTTACAGTCATTTTATATGATGAAAACTGCTTGAATCAAGTCAACAAAGGCACAGAAACCATTTGTTGTACCATTATTTACAATGTGGTGCAACTGTTCGGACTGTATGTACAGTCAGTGTTTGCTCAAATCTCCATTCTCCAAATTACCAGCAAGTGAAAAGACTTCAAGGAAATTTCCCAACCACCTACTCGAAGTGACTCAGAAGGCCACCCATCATCCCCTAGGATTCAATAAGTAACAGGTATTTTCATTAATCCAGAAAATGCTCTTAACTTTCTGATGACGACAGTCATTTCTGAAGCAGTTGAATTTTACTTAACAATACCTTGTCGAAATAACTTCAGAAAAGGACAGTAAAATAATTAGCCATCTGGAGGTAGTTTAGGTACACCACCTGAGGACCTGTGCGTGACAAGTGCGTGGCAGTGTTGAGTCTTTCTCTGGGCTGCTACTTTGACGGTCAGGCAGAAATCTGGTTTCAGAAAGTTTTCAGAAAACTGGAGACAGGCAGATCTCTGTGAGTTCAAGGCCAGCCTCTTCTACATAGTGAGTTCAAGGACAGCCAGAGCTACATAGTGAGACCTTGTCTCAACAAACAAAGTAATGTGGTCCTCTCAATGATGTTATCTTCATTTAACGGACACACCTACAGATTTCCTGCCCTCTTCTTCTAGCCTTTAAAACCAGAACTCACTAAGACAAAGTGTTAGTTAGCCTCCTCCTACTGATAACTTATACACAAGAAGACAACTTAATTTTTATTGGGTTGTCATGTAGCCAGAGCAAGGGTACCATCTGATAAAACTAACAGAGAAACTCACACTTTGAGGATCCCTCAGAATGGCCACCTTATTATTTTTTAGAGGTGAACTGTAAAAGAAAAATCATAAACTGAGGGCTATTAGAAATTAGTAACCCTGGCATGCATGCTGCTTACATTTCCTCATCTGCTAAAGGGAGAAAATGACTTTGGAACATATAAGCTCATGCTGAAATAAGAAAACCGGTTCGGGGATCAGCTTCTTCCCTCTTGTTGCTATGACTACAAGGGATGCCCTATTTGCACTAAGATGCCTGAGAGGTAACTCCATGTAAACGTACACACTGAGGGATCTGCCAGGATTACTAATTCCTAATAGGCCTCTGCTGCTGGTTCCCTAGACCCTAGAAAGCAGTATAGAATCACCTTGATTCACCTCGTTGCCGACCAAATGTGGAAAGTCCTTTAAACACGGCTAGTTTTCCATTTTGGCTACACACTGGATTCATCTGAGCAACTTTCAAAACTCTAAATGCCCAAGTCATACCCTAAACCAAGCACATCAGAATATCTAAGGGGTGGGGCCAGGCACCTATATTTTTAAAAGCCCCCAGTATGGTCCAAGATGAAGCCAAGGTTGAGACCTGCCATGTTGGATCGCCCCTCTTGATTTCAAGTGACTTCTGCCACAAGGGAAAAGCCAAGCAAGTCAGAACCACAGCTGTGCCCAGAAAGTGTGCGGGATCCCAAACACAGGGACAGCTCAGGTGCTGCTCTGGACTCCAAGGGTTTGCCCAGCGCCTCACTGGAGGACCACGCTTTCCAACAGTTTGCCCACCCAGCCAAAATAAGCTGGCTAATTTTAGAGGTACCATGGTCTGTATTTGTCCCTAACCGTTAGAATGTTCTTCCCTTTTAAAAGGCAAATCTCCTGGGAAGGAGAGAGCATGTGTGCACCCCGGCCCAACACAAACTACAGAGGGGCAGAGAATCCCCGTGGCTGCCTAGAAAGCGCCCGGCAGGCTGCGGGGCGCCGGGCGGGGGAAGCGCGCAGCGGCCGGCAGCCACTGCACCTGCCGCTGGGCCCTGGGCCCCACCTGCCGCGCCTTGCCCGCCCCCCTCCTACCTTCCAGCAGCTCGTCCAGGCTGGTGACCTTCCGACTGCCGTCTATGGTGTAGATTGTGCGGACGCCCTGCGGCAGGTTCACGTTGTCTGACAGCGAGCGGGTGAGCTCCATGAGGAGCGCATCGAAGGAACGGAAGCGGTCGCTGGAGATGGCAAAGACCAGGCCTTTGAAGTAGCGGTCCCCATTCCGGTAGAAGCGCGCCTTCTTGGCCTTCTTCTCCGAGCTGAGGGCCTGCAAGGTCCGCGTGCGGTAGAAGCTGCAGTGAGCACTGTGCGCCGGGCTGGGGATGAGCCCATTGCCCTTGGGGCCGGAGCTGCCGCTGCCCCCGGAGGAGCTGGGAACCCCTCTCCGCGACCCCGGCCGCGGCCTTTTGTCCCGTTCTTCAAAATGCTCCAGCTCAATGCTCCTGGTGCTGGCCATCGCGGCTGCTCAGAGAGCTCTCCCACAAATAAAGGAATTAATAAAGGAACCGTCCCCGCCGCCCCGGCCGCAGCGCGCCGCGATCTGGGCGCTCCGGCCTTAAAGCAGCGGGACACCTGGCTCGGGCATGCGGGCCATCGTGCTCGCAGGTGGGCCGGCTCAGCCAGCTAAAGGCGGCCGCGGCGCGCAGCTGCCCAGCTCATTGTCCCGCGCGCCCTCTCGATCGCCGCCGCCGCCGCAGCCTCCAGCTGGGGAGCCCCACGCCCCCCAAGCGCCTCCTTCGCCCGGCCACGCCTCACAACTAGCGCGCGGGCAGCGGGCCCGGAGCCGCCAAGTTGAACGGCCCCGAGGCTGGCCCCCGGTTCGCGTCCGGCCCGCGCTGAACCGAGGAAGGAAGCGGAGCGGGGCGGGGGAAGAGGAGCGAGCGTGGGCGAGGCGCCTCGGGATCGGTTCGCGCGGCCTGGGGACCCGGGGTTCCCGCCGCCGCCGCCGCCTCCGCCGCCTCGCGCGCACCCAAGGCCCGGTCCACGGCCACTGAGCGTCCTGGCTGAGCCGGGTTCCTCAGGCCGCGCCCGGGCCCTGTGGGAAGAGCGCAGCCGCCTCCTACGCGCGCACGCCTGCGAGCATCCGCGCCCTCGGCCGCCTAGCTGCCTGTCAGGGCCTGGACCCGGGAGGACACCTTCTGTCCCTCCAGGGACCTCACCAACTACACGGAGAGGGAGGAGGTGACCGGGAGGGCGGCGCCGCTCCAGGAGCGGCTCGACGGTCCGAGGCCGCCCCGCCCGCCAGGCTGCCGGAGCTGCGCGCTCCCGGGCGTGGCCGCGCTGCGCGCACCCGCAACCGCGGTAACTGGGCACAAGCCAAAAAAACTACAAAGGAAGGAGACTCAAGGGCAGCCAAGACATCCTTAACCCGCCTCCCGGGGAGGAACCGAGGCCAACCTAGGGCCAGAAATACAAAACATAGCACTAGGTTTGGGCGCGATGTTCATTTTTTTTAAATAAACGACCGATGCATTGTTGTATTTAAAGATCCTTGGGGTGGGGGGAATCCTTCACACTTTTTATTGCAGATTCTATAACGCGGTAGTTCCTGTAACTTTGAATGAATAAATGACTAGAAGTTATTGGTTCCGGGAAGGTTGATTTAATCAAATATTTGTGGAAAGCTTGCCAGTTGTCAAACATTAATCCCATCATTGGGGATGTTGAAGCAGAGAATGGAACCCCTGTGCTCTTCCTCACGCTTGCACATGTTCAATCTGAGGTTCTCACTGAAGTGGACTGACAGACATCCATCATACAGAAACTCTTTAGCAGTGTCTGGCCCACAATAAAAGCGTGTTTCCAAAATGTTTTGGTTGTTTTACTTTGGCGATGAAGCTCAAAGACATTTGGCCCTAATCTGACATATGAAATGAATGATTCAGCACCTGGTTCTGCGGCAGCACTAGACAGCAGCTCAAAACTGTCCTTGAAGGTACGATGACAAAAAGGCTTTGCTTATAAAGGGCTGCTGTCCTGGAACCGTGTGAAGCAGGGATGAGTGGAAACAATCTTCAGCACCGTTGAAGCAAACCACTTTTCATAAGGTATTTAATGACTATCATACCGATCAAGATCAAGTTGGCCAAAACTTGAGAGCTGATGGAGAGGAAAAAATTGTTCCATGGGCATCCAAGATGACTCAGTTATTGGTGAAATTATTAAGGCCACTCCACGTAGTTAAAAGGGAGGTTTATTTTGTGGGGTAACTTACAAATGAAGGGATAGATTGCAGGGTCTGGGAAAGGTATGGCGCAGTCCGGCGGTGTTCTCTGGAGAACTCTGCTCCGTCTACCTCCAGCGTCCAGGGTCCTGTAAAAGAGAATCCTCTCCTCTTGATCCTGGGTCTTCAGCGTCTTCCCTCAGCCCCACTTTGTAGGTGTGACCATTACCGAAGCCTCAATGGGGATTGGAACTTCCAGGCCAAGGCTGGAATGGCTACCCACTACACTCAGAAGGTAAGGGTACTTGCTGCCAAGCCTGATCACCTAGGCATGATGGCCAGAGCCTATGTGGTGAAAGGAAAGCATGCATTCCTGCAACTTGTCCTCTGCCCTCCGCATGCATCCATGGCATACAACACGACAAAAAAAAAAAAAAAAAAGTAAAAACTTTTGAGAGAAAAAGATATTGTTCCTTGTGGTGGTATTATGTTCCCCGAAATATTGTGCACCCTAATAAACTTATCTGGGGTCAGAGACAGAACAGTCACAATATTAAACATAGAGGATAGGCAGTGGTAGCACATGCCTTTAATCCTAGCATTCCAGAGGCAGAAATCCATCTGGATCTCTGTGAGTTCAAGGCCACATTGGAAACAGCCAGGCATGGTGACTCACGACTTTAATCCCAGGGAGTGATGGTAGAAAACAGAAAGATATATAAGGCTTGAGGACTAGAAACTAGAAGCATTTGGCTGGTTAAGCATTTGGCTGGTTAAGCATTTAGGCTTTGAGCAGCAGTTCAGCTGAGATTCATTCTGGATGAGGACACAGAGGCTTCCAGTCTGAGGAAACAGGATCAGTTGAGAAATTAGTGAGGTGAGGAGGCTGTGACTTGTTCTGCTTCTCTGATCTTCCAGCATTCACCCCAATAACTGGCCTCGGGTTTGATTTTATTAATAAGACCTGTTAAGATTCCTGCTACATGGGTTGGGGATTTAGCTCAGTGGTAGAGAGCTTGCCTGGCAAGCACGAGGCCCTGGGTTGTTCGATCCTTAGCTCAAAAAAAAAAAAAAAAAAAAAAAGGAAAAAAGAAAATTCCTGCTACAGTTCCTGCATTCCAATACTAATGCAAACAAATTGGGGGCAGGCAGACTTCAAGGAGACAAGGACCAATTAATCTGGCTTGCCTTATGGTTTAAAATTTATAGACCTGTAACAGATTTTCCTGTTTCAAGAAACTGCAGAATTTCCTCAGTAAGATGTTTAAAACTGGCGTTTCCCTT
This sequence comes from Onychomys torridus, assembly GCF_903995425.1. NCBI lineage: Eukaryota > Metazoa > Chordata > Mammalia > Rodentia > Cricetidae > Onychomys > Onychomys torridus. Next base: position 63,920,288 of record NC_050448.1, read on the forward strand.
GTTGGGGTAGTCGCCTTCTTCTCAGAAACAGTCTGAACTGCTAGTTGTTCACCTAGACTGGCAAATAGACCCCCTGAAAGCCAGCATGACCTTATCTCTCTGGTGGTTGTGAATTTCCTCCATACTGTTTTGTCATTCCGCTTAACCTAACATTTACCTGAATAAAAATTGGGGGGGGGGGGGGCAGGGGGAGATACTTCAAATATGTTCCATTTCTCGGCTACAGGCAATTCAAGAAATTAAATCTCAAAATATTCCCTCCCTCTTCCACATTAGAAATGACTCTTTCTGCTCTTAGTACATAATAATTTATAATCACAGACTATCGAGTGGGTGTAAAAATTCCACTGACAATCTGCAATAAGAATCTTCTAGAAACTTCTTGCAGAAAAGCTCAACTTGGCAGAAAGCAAAGGACTATTGTTGGTTCTCCACACTTCTCCTTTGGACCCCCCAGGCTAGCAATGCAATTTAGAGCCGTCTCTGGCATTCTGCTTAGTGCCTAGTATTCCCAAAGTCTACATTGCCCAGGAAAGCAGAATGCAGATGTTCATGTGGTAGAATCTGTTTAAATAAAACTTCATTTAATACTCCACTAAGTGGCTTTATATTAAAAAAAAAAAAAAAAAAAAAAACCACTTGCCCTGACTATTTCCCAGTTTTACCTCTTGTTACTCTATTTCTCAAAGGCCTTGACATGTCTCCATCTTTTTTGGCCCCAGGCTTCTGCTTTGAAAGGCAGTTTTCCAGCTAGTCCATTACTTATTAGGCTGCAAGCACTTTGGAGATGTGCTGTCTCATGTTTTCATTTCTGTTCACTGTGTGCCCAGCACTTTTCCCAAGAGCAAAAATGATGAAGTAACTGTTTCTTAGTGGAAGAGCCTGGGAACCGTGGCCTTGAGTTTTTGAAACAAAGCACAATTTTTAATTTCGTAACCTTTAATGATTATAAATCCCACTGTTTCCCATTAAGCTTTAATGGGAAAGAACATACAGAGGTCAGGAGGACTTTCCTAGCCCTGCCCCATAACCAGTATCCGGATTGGAACAGGGCTGGGAGAGGTGATTTTCTCATTTGTTGCTTCCTCAAGGAGGTCTTGTGTCCTTTCATACCCGATTCTTGCACCACTTAACATCCATATTTATAGAAATGTAGCTGTTATTTTCCACAATTTGTTGTTAATAATGTCAAAAGTAAAAGTCCACGGAAAAGTACTCCGGTACTCACTTTTGCTTCTAGAGATTCCCATTTCCCAGAGCCAACAGGGAATTAGTTTTGTGGTGAGAAGAGGAGGTGGAAACCGGCTAGGCAGTTTAGGGGCAAGAACTCCAAAAGCAGAAGCTCCAGGAGCATCCTTGCTTCTCTGGCCAGGGGAGCTGAGGGGAGCACCAGTTTATTACTGCTCTTAGATCACCCTTGCCTGTAGGCACCAGGGACAAGTGGGCCTGAAACTCCAGATCAGACACAGTCCCTCTGGACAGCTTCAGAGTTGGACCCTAGATTTTAAGGTGAAATGAGTTATATCTACTCCCCAATTTCAACCCATCTCCTAAATGAAGAGACAGGAATGTCACTGTAGCCTTGATCAGGGCTCCATGGTAACCAAGGGAGAGCTATTCCTCTGGCCTGGGTGGGAATTTAACATTCCAAACTCTCCAAAACAGAGTCCTGGCTAAGACATCACACCTCAAAAAGGATGATTCACTTTAAGGCATGCTAAAAAGATGGGGAGATGAATTATTCAGTTAAGGAAATAATTTACATTTCCTTCCCAGAATGCCTGCCCCTGTGCAGTCACATAACGGAGCCCCAGCTGTGAGTTTGGGTTAAGCCTGCTTACTTTTCTGAATCATACAGAATAGCTACTTTCCCTTTTTCTTTCTTTAAATTTTATTTTTTCAATCTTATTATCTTTAAAATGTTAAAATTATTATTATTACTAATTATGATGATGATGATATTCATCAGTGCCTAGATGTGCTTTCCTGGATACTCTGGGCTCTCTCTCTTTTTCTGAAGCTATTGCCCCAACCCTTTCCACATCTGTTCTTGACAGCTCCTCCAGAGAGCTGCTGAGATTTACAGCTTGCCTGCCCTGGGGTTTTGTTTGTTTGTTTTTAAATGCTAACATAGCTTCCTTCTGAGTCCATTTTTAAATTATTTTATTAACAAAACTCAAAACCTTAGACAGAGACTCAAAACTTTCCTCGATAACATGGAACCCTCCTAACAAACATCCTCGCATTCCCAGTGACATTTGTAGTTTGGGCTTTATTTACAATCCAAAATAGAATAACTTGTTTTAAGACCAGCCATGATTTTAGTGTTTTCCTCTTGTCAGGAGCTCACTCAGTGTTTACACCAATGCTGAAAGTGACAGACTGCTCACGTCACTGTACCTGCTGCCCTGAGATGGTGTGGGAATACTTAAAGAATAATGACTTTCTGATGATTAATTAGTAGCCATGATTGGGTTAAAGAAACAGATTATAGACAAGGAAACATTAAGCAGCAGAGACTGAATTGCTTCGCTGAGCTACCTTAAAAAAAATGTTCATTTCAAGCTTTCAAAGCCTATTAATCACAAGGTGGCCTGTCTTCATTAACTGAGAGTTTAAAATGAATGCTTTTTAAATTTGTAGTAGGCTTCTAATGCAAATTAGCTGATTATTTCAGCTCAAATGTTCAATACTCCCCATATCTGAAATATCCAAATGTTAAAATAATACATTTATCTTACTTATGGAAACAGCAATATTATTCAGATTTGTTCAGTATTCTTTAATAAGTCTACATTCATTTTACTGGGATGCACTTAGATTTAAAAGCAGTCCTGCATTTCCCACAACACTATCAGCCTATCTGAAACAACAGATAAGGGTCGTGGTTTGCTGCATGTATGAAAAATTTTCCACATACACGTATGTGTATATCTATGCATATGCACATACATATATGACAATAGCTTAACATTTATGTAAAGAGGTTGTTAAGGTTTAGATCTTATATGTCCCCTGCTGTCTCACATCTTAAAGGCCTCATTGCCAGCCTGTGGCATGAGGTCATGCAACCCTCAGGAGGTGGGGCCCAAAGGAAGGAAGCTGGGTCACCGGGTATGTATGTGTCCTTCAAAGGGGCCTTTTGCCTTTCCCCTCTCTCTCTTTGCTTTGTGGCCAGTGTGAGGTGACCAGCTTACCTCCCACTTACCTCCTTCTCTCTGTGCTGTTCTGCCTTAACACAGGCCAAAACAATGGTGCCCAGCACCCACAGATGGGAACCTCTAAAAACCAAAGCCAAAATAACCCTTCCCTCCTTTTCCATTGGTTACTCTGGCACTTTGTCACAGCAGTGGAAAGCCTATGCTCAATTGTATTTATCTCAATGTCACTGATATGTTCACCTCTATAGTTTGGTAACAGTATAAAATTACATTTCTCTGTAACGTAATTTCATTTACTAATATTCTCCCTAGAATTCCTCTAGAATTCTGTGCTGTCTGTGAACTCCTGGGGTCTTTCATGGTTTACAAGCTCAGTCCCAGTCAGGCCTAATGGCATGGCCTGCACTTCTGCCTAATCATGAACCTGAGACAGGAGAGTCACAGATGCAAGGTCTGCCTGGCCTATAGAGTAAGTTCAAAGCCAGCCTGGGCAAGTTAGTAAGGCTTTGTCTCAAACTAATTAAGAGAACAGGCCAGGTGGTGATGGTGCACACCTTTAATCCCAGCACTCAGGATCCAGAGGCAGGTGGATCTCTGTGAGCTTGAGGCCAGCCTGGTCTACAGAGAGTTCCAGGATGGCCAGGGCCACACACAAAGAAACCCTATCTTAAAAATGAAACAGGAGAGAGACAGAGAGAGAGAGAGAGAGAGAGAGAGAGAGAGAGAGAGAGAGAATGGAGAGTGGCAGAAAACTTGCATGCACAAGGCCATAAGTTCAATCACTAGTAGTATAAAAAATTAAAAATAAATGTGTAAACCAAATAAGAATAAATAAAAAAAAAAAAAAAACAGTCTAGCATCCTCATTAGGAGAAATCTATGAGTCAACCCTTTGCATTCCTTGGTCCCAACTGCCATGTTCTTAATACCTTACACTGCTACATCATTCCTTGTGTCCAAAGTTGGGCTCTGAACATGGCAACCACTTCTGAAGGGATGTTTTCAGAAGGAAGGGGACCCCTGACCTTGCTAAAACATATGAAGTTGTAGTAATAATTGTGATGTACGTGAACAAAGGTTTGTTCCAAGATGACTTACTGTGACCACTTAGAATGATTGGCTTCAAAATGCTCAAGTTCTAGCTTTAAAAGTATTAAACCGTGTTCCTACATGATTAACAGATATGTGGAAAATGGAGTCTGTTGAAGTCATTATAAGTAACTATCTTTTCCATTCTTGCTTGTTAAGGGCTTGCTTAATTTCTTTAGCCTTCTTAAATTCCTTTGCTGGGACTCTGAGCCAGGTTATGTAAATGATAGGTACTACCACAAGCCATTATTAACAGCTCCATTGTTTTTCCATGGCACTGAAATCACCTATTTCCTTCTCTACGTGGTTTACCAGCCGTGTAACGTAATTCTGTGGCATTTTTTTACTGATCTTTTTTAAAATTAGATTTATTCATTTTATTTTACGAGTGCTTTGCCTATATGTATGCATTGCACCACCTGCATGCTCGGTGCCCAGGAAGGTTAAAAGAGGGCACTGGATCCCTGGAACTGGAGGTTGTGAACTTCCATGTGGGTGCTGAGAAAAAACAAAACAAAACCCAGGTCCTCTACAAGAGCAACAAGTGCCCTTAACTACTGAGCCATGTCTCCAGCCTAGTAACAAATTCTTACAATAACTTAGAATGATACAGAAAAGCCCACAGAAAAATGCCTTGATACATTTCTATATACAACCTCCTTATGTTTTAATCTTAGTCCAAGCAGTGTCTTTGACATTAGACCTATTGTTTGGATAGGTAGATAAAGCTGACATCTTTTCTGCTTTTCTAGCGTGATCACAGAATCCCCGAAGCACAAATTTTGCCCCAACTTGGGTTTTGTTAGTCGAATAAAACCATTTGCCAAAGTGGAAGTCCTCCAGTGAAGACGCTGGAGTCCATGTATAGATCTCTCAGTCTGTGACCCCAAATCTCAAGATTTTCAAATAGATGATGTGTAAAGTTTGGGGGCTATAGACGTAGCTCATGGTAGAGGACTAACCTAGCTTGGACAAGGCTCTGGGTTTAGTCCCCATCACTGGAAGGAAGGAAGGAAGGAAGGAAGGAAGGAAGGAAGGAAGGAAGGAAGGAAGGAAAGAAGGAAGGAAGGAAGGAAGGGAAGGACAGGGTGGGGGCAAGAGAAAAGGGAGGGAAAAAAGGAGAAATTCATCCATATCTAATATGAAAAAAAAAAAGTCCATTATGGCATTTGGAAAAAGGAATTACTGAAAAGGTTGCTGGTGATTTGTTTTTAAGCACAGGTTTATTCGGAGCAAAACAAAGCCGTTTGGATTAGTTACTCATCTGTTGCTGGGATAAAACACCATGACCAGCCAGTGGCAGTGGTGAAGCACGCCTGTAATCCCAGCACTCAGGAGGCAGGGGCAGGTGGATCTCTGTGAGTTCAAGGCCAGCCTGGTCAAAGAGTGAGATCCAGGACAGACAACTACACAGAGAAACCCTGTCTGGAAAAACAAAAACAAAAACAAACAAACAAAAACCAAAAAAACCAAAACAAACAAAACAAAGAAAGAAAGAAAAGCAACAACAACAAAACACCATGACCAAAGCAATTTATACAAGAGCTTATTTTGGCTTTCGGCTCCAGAGGGTTAGAGTCCATAATCTAAAGCAGGAAGCAGACAGAGTGGCAGGAAGCTGAGAACGTCTTGAACTGCACCCGGAAGCAAAAAGTGAACCTGAAGTAGCAAAGCTTTCTCCTCTCAATGCCCACTCCAGTAACATACTCCTCCAGCAAAGCCACACCTCCTAAGCCCACCCAGATCCCCCGCTGGACACCAACTGCTCACAGACTATGGGAGATGTTTCTCGTTCAACCCACCACACTCTTGAAATTCAAATTAAACCATGAACAAATGTTATCAGTCAGCTGTGACTATTTTTCTCCTATCTTAGTTTGGTTTTAATCTTAACCAGCATACTCAAAACTATTTTATCCTAAGATTTGATCCTTTAAAAAATTTTTTTTTCTAACTGGGTTTGTAGCTCAGTTGCTAAGTGCATGCCTACTATGCACAAAGCCCTGGGTTCAATCCCAACACCATATAAATGAGTAGGGATATGTGTACCTGTAAACTGTAGAGGTAGGGTGTAGCAGGAATCTTAACAGGTCTTATTAATAAAATCAAACCCGAGCCAGGTATTGGGGTGAATGCTGGAAGATCAGAGAAGCAGAGCAAGCCACAGCTACCTCACTTTGCCAATTCCTCATCTGATCCTGTTTCCTCAGTCTGGCAGCTTCTGTGTCCTCATCCCAATGGCTCTCAGCTGAACTGCTGCTCAAAAGCCTGAATGCTTAACCAGCCAAAAGCTTCTAGTTTCTGGTCTTCACTCCCTGGGATTAAAGGCTCACTTCTTGGGATTAAAGGTGTGTGTCACCACGTCTGGCTGTTTCCAATGTGGCCTTGAACTCACAGAGATCCAGAGGGATTTCTGTCTCTGAAATGCTAGGATTAAAGGCGTGTGTGCCACCATTTTCTAGCCTTTGTATCTAGTGGCTGTCTGTTCTCTGACCCCAGACAAATTTTTTAGGGTGCACAATATTTTGGGGAACACAATACCACCACAGTAGGGGATCAAAAGTTCAAGGTTGTCCTTGATGGGCAGTGAGTTTGAAGCTAGCCTGGTCTGCATGAGACCTTGTCTCAAACAAGCAAACAAAAACCAGAACAAACTCTTTTCTAATAAGCTCAAACTGATAGAGAAGGAGCAAAATCAAAATAAAGATTTCTTTTTTCTGAATCAATGGAGAATAAGTAGCCAACATAATGCCTCATCATCCTTAAATAATTAACTAAGTATTTTCTATAAATAAGAACATTCCCCTACACAGCACAATGTAACTATCAAACCTAGAAAAGTACCATTGACAAGCTATTACCATCTAGTCTTCAGAACTCATTGGAATTTTATCAGGTGTCCTGCTGATGCCTTCTAAACAAAAGAACCCACTCCAGCAGCTCAGCTGTGTGTAGTGGTCATGTCCCTTTTGTGACCCTTAGGGTAGAACATGTCCATGGTCTTTCTTAGCCTACCACAACCATGGCACTGTTGAAAGATGACAGAACAATTATTTTTGTAGAATGCCTCAACTTGGGATTTGTCTTTTTTCCACAGCATTAGGTTTAAAATGTGTGTGTGTGTTTAACAGGAAGTCTGCAGATGCTGCTGCACGCTTCTCGTAATAAGCTTTGGAGGTTCAATTCCCGTTTGTCTCATCACATTTGAAGAGTTACCATCATGCAACTTCTCTGTGGTCGATACCTGCTGTCTTAAAGGGTGTCTGTTGCTGAGATGAAACACCATGACCAAAAGCAACTTGAGGAGGAGAGGGCTCATTTCACTCACAGTTCCGCAGAACATTTCATCTTCAAAAGCAGTGAGGGCCAGAACCTGGAGGCAGGAGCTGATGCAGAGGCCATGGAGGGAGTGCTGCTTACTGGCTTGCTCACCATGGCTTGCTCAGCCAGCTTTCTTATAGAACCCAGGACCACCAGCCCAGGGGTGGCACCACCGACAACGACCTGGGCCCTCCCACATCAATCACTAATTAAGATCTTATGGAGGCATTTTCTCAGTTGAGGTTCCCTCCTTTCAGATGACCCTAGATGGTGTCAAGTTGACATAAAACCAGTCAGCACACCTGCTTTGAAGGAAGGCAAGCTGTAACTTCCATGAATACCTTCTTCATCCCCCAACTTTCAATTTACTCATTTACCTAATCAGTTTTGACTCAGACTGTTATGGATTAAATATAAAATGTCCATTACAGGATTATACTTTGATTGCTTGGTCCCCAGATGGTAGCCTGATTTGGGGAGGCTATGGAAACTTTAGGAGGTGGGGCCTAACTTGGGGAAGTAGGCCACTGAGGCATGCCTTTGAAGATTGTACCTAACCACCAGTTTTGACTTCTGATCCACCAAGAAGTACAGAACACCTGTGCCAGCACAGTCCACACCATGATGTTCTGTCCAAACCCATGGGACCAAGAAACCACAGACTGAACACTCTGAAAGCAAAAGTTATCTTCAATTCCCAAACTTTCTACTGGGCATTTTGTCACAGGGATGAGAAAGACAGTGTATACATATCCTATCTTATTTCATTACTATCATTATTTATGCTAATGTCCAAATTATCTCCAATTTAACTAGCACATTCATGATGACCCATGTGCTTTTGTCCTGTCGCAGATCCATGCTGAACATTACTCTGACCCAGGAATCTGTCATTTCTCTCACTTGAATTGGAGAATGGTGTTTGGAGGCCAGTGTTTGGACAATTGGTGTTACCCCTGCAGTTGGGCTGCAGGTGCTCTGGGCTTTGCAGTGGACAGAGTCAGGCACTGACTACCTCCACAGGAGCAGAAGTCGACCTTGCTGGCCACAGTTAAGGGTGTTAGCACTTAACTGTCTGGGAAGAGAACAAGAAAGAAGAAACTAAAGTTTATTTCTCAACGTTGTTTTACTCAATGTGACTTTTAAAATATTCACTTGGCTAGGGGGATATGATGATCAAGAAGGTGGTTTTCCTAGGGTGAGACTCATTCATTGTATTTGGGATTTGCTGACTCTCACAATTTCCCCAAATACAGAAAATTAAACTGCATAATTTTCTGTAGTGAGGTACTTCATTCCCTCCCCCGCCCCTGAAAAAAAATATAATGAACAGAATTCCAGTGAGCTACTTGCTCCTCTTGGTTGCCTCACATCTTTCTCCTGCTTTGGATAGCATCCCTTGATGTTTACTGTAGTGAAAGGTCTTAGCACATATACATTAGGCTACACCAACTTTACTCAGGGCTCCAGGGTGAGCACGTGACTGCATGTTGGACAGATGGTGACATTCTCCTTCCAGTAGTGACTAGCATCACCTTTTTTCCTATCAGTTTCCAGAAACTTTCTTGCTCTGAGTTCTGCATGTATTTCACCAACAAGCTGTTACCCTTCAAAATGTACCCTCAAAGAACGTATATGAGCCTGTACTAATGGCTACTCTAACCTAGAACTCTCTTAGATCTAATAAGCGATTACACTGAAGTGTCAAGATACACAAGCAACATGCAAAAAAAAAAACAGTAAACACTTTATATGCCAGAAGCAAACATGCTAAGAGAGAAATGAGGAAATCAGCTCCATTTGTAATGGCTTCCTCTGTGAGAGCTGTTGAGAAGGACTCAGAGAGAGCAAAGCACACCTTCTTCCAAAGAGAGAAACTGATGTGGAATGTCGTTCTGTATGCTGTGAATGTGTGTTGCTCTGATTGGTTGATAAATAAAACGCTGATTGGCCAGTAGCCAGACAGGAAGTATATGTGGGATAAGCAGACAAGAAAAATTGTGGGATGAGGAAGGCTGAATCAGGAGATGCCAGCCAGACAGAGAAAAAGCAAGATGTCAAGGCAGAACTGAGGAAAGGTACCAAGCCACATGGCTAAACATAAATAAGAATTGTGGGTTAATTTAAGTGTAAGAGCTAGTCAGTAATAAGCCTGAGCTAATGGCCATACAGTTCATATTAATATTAGCCTCTGTGTGTTTATTTGGGTCTGAGCAGCTGTGGGCCCCCAGGGCGGAACTGGAGCAAACTTACAACTATAAGAAACAGAGAAAAATTTTTTGAAATCCACAGCAGAAGTAAAAGGATACATCTTACAGAGCTCAATATCTAGAATTATATACAAATAACTCTAAAAAAGAGAAACAGAAAAACAGTCTTAAAATTCATTTGAAAACACAAAACACTTCAGAGAGCCAAAGCCTTCCTGAGCAAAAAAGAGTAATTCTAGAGGTATCACCATGACATGTGATTTTGAGACATACCAATGAGTCACAGTAGCAAACCCAGCATGACACAGGTACAGACACAAACACCTGGGTGGACTGGAGCAGAGTAAAGATGGGAAACAAGTCCATGAAGCTCCAGCTACCCAACTTTTGATAAGAATGCCAAAAATATTCATTGGGGAGCAGATGGCCTCTTTAATGAATAGCACTGAGAAAACTGGATGTTCACATGTAGAAGAACAAATTAGATCTTCATCTCACACCCTACACAACTGTCAACTCTAGTGGATGAAACATTCCAAAGTGAGACTGCTCAGGAAATAAGGCCTCATGAATTAAAAAAAAAAAAAAATTCTACACAGTAAAAGAGGATGTTAACTGAGTGAAGACACACTACAGGAGAAAATATTTTCTATTTACACATCTGACAGAGGCTCAATGTCTAGAATATAAAAAGAACTTCAAAAATTAAATGGCAAAGAAACAACCCAATCAAAAACAAAACAAAACAACAACAAAAACAATGAAGCTGGGCGGTGGTGGCGCATGCCGTTAATCCCAGCACTCGGGAGACAGAGGCAGGTGGATGTCTTTGAGTTGAAGGCCAGCCTGGTCTACAGAAAGAGTTCCAGGAAAGGCCCAAAACTACACAGAGAAACTCTGTCTCATAAAACAAAACCAAAACCAAAATGAGCTGAGCCAAGTTCTCAGAAGAAGAAATACAATTTTTTTTAGTGTTCAACATCCTTAGGCATCAGGAAATTGCCAAGTAGAATCACTCTGAGATCCCACCCTACCTCAGTTAGAAAAGCTATCAAGAAACCAGGTGATGACAAATGCTGCTGAGGGGTGGGGAAGACACACAATGAAGACAATAAAAGACAATGAAACTCTTGTAGCCAGTATGGAAATCAGTGGGGGAAATTCTCAAAGGGCTGAAAACTGTACATGGAACAGTGAATGAGAACAGCTCCCATAGGCTCATATGTCTGAATACTTAGTTTCCAGTTGGTGTAACTGTTTGGGAAGGATTAAGAGGTGTGTCACCAGGTTTCAGGTTTCAGAATCCCACACTATTTCCAGTATCTCTCTCTGCTTTGTGGGTGTGTCTTAAGATGTAAGCTGTCGATTGCCCCAGGGCCATACCTGCTGCCATGTTCCCCACCATGACAGTGATGGTCTCACCCTCTGAAACTGTAGCCCCAATAAACTTTCTGTAAGTTGCCTTGGTTGTGATGCTCTGTCTCAGCAATTGAAAAGTAACTAAGATACAGAATTACCATATGATTGAACTCTACCACTTGTGGGCATATTCCCAAGGAACTCCGTATCCTAATACAGAGATGGCTACTTACTTACCTATGTCATTGCTACTGAATTCACAACAGCAAGACAATAGAATCATCCTAGATGTCTACCAACAGATGGACAGTGATGAAAATGTATTGCATATGCACAATGGAATTTTATACAGTCATAATGAAAAATGACATTATGAAATTTACAGTCAAATAGATGGAACTTGAAAACATTATATTAAGTGAGGTCACCCAAGATCAGAAAGAAAAGCACCACATGTCCTCTCTCATGTAGATCTGAGCTATTTTTAATGTGTGTATTTTATATGGGGGTGGGTGTGGGCAGAGGCTGGGAAACCAGAAAAGGGCCCGTGAGCTGGGAAAATGGTCTTTAAGGGAAAGGGGAGCGAACAGAATGTATATGATATGAGGGTAAAGGGGGGACTGCAGGGGTGGAGGGGTTTAAGCAGGGGTAGCAGCAGTGAGATGAGGAAAGAGGAGTCAACCAGAAAAGGTCATAAGGGACCTACTACTTCACATGCAAGCCAACAGTGACGGCAACAAAAAGCTTGGTCGACACCAAGTGAACACCCTGCTTTCTCTCTTCTTTTTTTAATGATTCTATCATGCAATTCCCTTTTTGTTCATAGCACTTGAAGATTTTTTTTTTTTCTGGAAAAAAATCAGCTAAAATGTTTGCTTATTTTTTTCCCCAGTGTCCTTAAAGGCTGGAATCAGAAGAAAAAGTAGACATGTCTCCAACCTAAATAATTCATACCCCAGAAGAAGACAGTTGGATACATGCTAGAATGGCCCAGTGGAGGAAATAATATGGAAATGAGGAAAAATGAACAAATAAGCAGGATTGTAGGATCTGGGACAGTCTCAGTGGAGTATTAGCGGTTGGTTTGGGCTTTGGGAGATGGACCGGATGCTGACATGAAGAGGAAGAGACTGAGTCAGGAAGATGCAAGTGCACCACTCTGTGGGGTGCATGCATTGTTTGAGGTAGTCTTGGGGCATGTGGTTGAAAACACTGCATATCCATACAGTCTCTTTACAGTGCTCTGTGTGCTAGACACGCTAGGTCTTTGCTGGATGAACAGTGAGAGAATGTCACCAAGGTCAGAAGAAAGCCTGAGTCCACAGAACACTGTATCTCAGTTTCCTCTCGTTAAACAAGGGTGTGCAATGGGAAGACTCTTTTTTTCTTCAAAGATTTATTTATTTATTATGTATATAATGTTTTGCCTGCATGTATACCTGCAGGCCAGAAGAGGGCACCAGATCTCATTATTGATGGTTGTGGGCCACCATGTGGTTGCTGGGAATTGAACTCAGGACCTCAGGAATAACAGCCAGTGCTCCTAACCTCTGAGCCATCTCTCCAGCCCGGGAAGACTCTTGAAAGCCCTTTTGGTTCCAGTATTCTGTTTTTATAATGCACTGCCCATCTTAATGAGTTCTAGTTTAGGCAAAGAAAATGTGGCTTTTTGTTAGAGGCAGTCAATGAGTTTGGTTGTCTATCTATTTCTCAGGGAGAAAGCTAAACATAGTCTTAAAACAAAACAAAACAACAACAACAACAAAAACCCCACTGTATAATGTATCAGAAGAACAAAGAGGATGAGAAGCTAACCCAGTCTAGGGCACCACTTTTATAACGTGCTCAAAGTAGCTGCTATCCTGGGTTAGAGAAACATTGCTTTAGAAGTTCCCTTTGATATGGTTAGTTTTCAGAGCTTTCGCTATAGCCTTCAGTTTCTAAAAACAGACAAAATAGGAAAACTTTTCCTATTTGGCAAACAAAAACCACAGGAGTCTACAAGGGAAATTCCTTGTCTGATAAAAGACTGAAAAAAATTTGACCTTTCTTCTGTTGTTTATTTTTGTTGTTGTGGTTTGGTTTGGTTTTTTTGAGGCAGGGTTTTGGGTTTTAATAGCCCTGGATGTCCTGGAACTCCCTTGGCAGACCAGGCTGGCCTTAAACTCAGAGATCCACCTACCTCTGCCTCCTGCGTGCTGGGATTAAAGACATGTGTCACCACCGCCCAGCATTATTATTATTATTATTTTAATGTATTTTACATGTTGTGTTCTTTGAGCACCACACAACAACAATAAAATAACAAGAATCAACAAATGCTGCTCATTGGTTTTCTCAACATCATATTCTCAATTTCCCAATAGAAAGACACAGACTAACATTAAAAATTAGTCTCCATCCTTCTGCTGCATCCAAGAAACACACTTTAACATCCAGGATAGACATCACATCAGGGTAAAAGGAAGGAAAAGATATTCCAAACAAATGGACTTAGAAGCAAGCTGCTGTAGCCATTTTAATATCTGACAAGATAGACTCTAATCAGAACTAATCAGAAGAGCTAGAGAAGGACACTACATTCTCATCAATGGAAAAATCCACCAAGAAAACATTGCAATACCTAACATCTGTGCACCAAACACAAGGACACCCAAGCTCATAAAAGAAATACTACTACTGCTTTAATCATGTATTAACCCTCATACACTGATAGTGGGAGACTTCAACACCCCACTCTCATCAATAGACAGGTCATCCAGACTAAAACAGCAGATATTTATAGAACATTTTACCCAAACACACACACACACACACACACACACACACACACACACACACACACACACATACACATATCTTCTCAGCACCACATATCTTCTCAGCACCTCATAAAACTTTCTTCAAAATTCGAATGCATATTCAGATACAAAGTAAGTCTCAACAGATACAAGAAAATTGGAATAACACCCTGCATCCTATCTCGCCCACCACAGATTAAAGCTGGCTACCGAGAATAACAGAAACAACAGAAAGCTTACAAACTCGTAGACACTGGACAACTAACTACTGAACGAAAAAAATGATCAAGACAGAAATTAAGAAAGAAATTAAAGACTTTCTAGAACTGAATGAAAATGAATACATAACATACTCAAACTTATGGGACACAATGAAGGTGATTCTAAGAGATAAGTCCATAGCACTAAGTGCCTATATAAAGAAAATTGGAGAGATTTCATACTGTAATTTAACAGCACACTTGAAAGCTCTAAAACAAAAAGAAGAAATCATACTCAAAAGGAGTAGATGGAAAGAAATAATCAAACTCAGGACTGAAATCAATAAAGTACAAACAAACAAAACAATACAAAGAATTAATGAAATGAAAAGTTAGTTCTTTGAGAAAATCAATAAGACTGGCAAACCCTTAGCCAAATTAACTAAATGGCAGAGAGAGAAGTTCCAAACTAACAAACTTAGAGATGAAAAGGGGGACATAACAACAGACACTGAGGAAATCTAGAGAATCACACGGACATACTTTAAAATCCTGTATTTCACCAAATACAGGAAATATGGGAAAATCTAAAAAAAAAATGGACAATTTTCTCAACATACATTATTTATCAAAGTTAAATCAAGACCAGATAAGCAATTTAAACAGACCTAAAACTCCTAGTAGAATAGAAACAGTAATTAAGCCTCCTCTCCAAAACCAAGCACAGGGCAAATGGTTTTAGCTCCTATTTATACCAAAAGAATTAATGCCAATACTCTTCAAATTATTCCACAAAGCAGAAACAGGAGGGACATTGCCTAATTCATCTTATGAGGCCACAGTCACCCTGATGCCCAAACCACATAAAAACCCAACAAAGAGAATTCTAGACCAATTTCCCTTATGAACATGAGTGAAAAAATTTCAGGAAAACTAACACAGTGAATGAATCCAAGAACACATCAAAAAGATCATCCACCATGATCAAGTAGGCTTTATCCTAGAGATGCAGGGATACTTCAACATATGTAAATTGACAAATATAATCCACCAGGAAACTCCTATAACTGATACACATTTTCTGCAAAGTGGTGAATACAAAGTTAACTCACAAAAGTTAATACCTTTCCTATATACAAATGACAGATGGAGTGAAAAAGAAATCAATGAAATAAGACCTTTCACAATAGCCTCCAGTAATATAAAATATCTTTGGTAACTCCAATCAAGCAAGTGAAAGACTTGGATGATTAAAAACTTCAAGACACTGAAGAAAGAAATTGAAAAATATACCAGAAGATGGAAAGCTCTTCCATGCTCATCATTCAATAGGACTAATATAGTAAAAATGACCATCCTACCAAAAACAATCTACAGATTCAATACAATCCCCATCAAAATTCCAACACAATTCTTCACAGAAATTGAAACGACAACCTTCAGGTTCATATGGAAACACAAAACTCTCAGGATAACTAAAATACTCCTGGATAATAAAAGAACTGCAGATAATAAAAGATCTCTGGATCTCAAATTATAATACAGAACTATAGTAATAAAAAAAAAGCATGGTATTGGCATAACACAGACACATTAATCAATTGAATTGATTTGAAGAGCCAGCTATAAGTCCACACGCCTGAGTTTTTATAAAGGAGCCAGAAATACACACTGGAAAAAAGGACAGCATCTTCAACAAATGGTGCTGGTCAAACTGAATGGCTGCACACAGAAGAATGCAATAGATCCATACTTACCACCCTGCACAAAACTCAACTCAGGATGGATCAAAGACCTCAATATAAAACTAGATAAACTGAACCTGATAGAAGAGAATGTGGGGAATAGCCTTGAGCTCCTTGGCGTAGGCAAAGACTTCCTGAGCAGAACACCAATAGCACAGGCACTAAGATCAACAATTAATAAGTGGGGCCACATGAAACTGAAAAGCTTCTGTGCTGCAAAGAACACTGTCATTCAGACAAAGTGGCAGCCTACAGAATGGGGAAGATATTTTTTACCACCTACATATCTGATAGAGGTGAATATCCAAGATACAAAGAACTCAAAAAAATTAGATATCAAGGAAACAACCCAAGTAAAAATGGGGTATAATCTTAACAGATAATTCTCCAAAGAAGAAACACAATGGCTGAGAAACAATGAAATCTTCCACATCATTTTTTTATCAGGGAAATGCAAATCAAAGCTACTTGGAGGTTTCATCTTACACTCATCAGAATGGTTAAGGTCAATGGAACACATGGTAGCCCATGCTGGTAAGGCTGTAGAGTAAGGAGGAGCTCTCTTCTGTTGCTGGTGGGAGTGCAAACTTATATAGCCACTATGAAAATGAGTGTGTAGCAGGAATCTTAAAGAGTCTTATTAATAAAATCAAACCTGAGGCCAGTTATTGGGATGAACTCTGGAAGATCAGAGAAGCAAAACAAGCCACAGCCACCTCACCTCGCCAATTCCTCAGCTGATTCTGTTTCCTCAGACTAGAAGCCTCTGAGTCCTCATCCGAATGGATCTCAGCTGAACTGCTGCTCAAAAGCCTAAAAGCTTAACCAGCCAAATGCTTCTAGTTCATGGTCTTCATGCCTTATATACCTTTCTGGGATTAAAGGCATGAGTCACCATGCTTGGCTATATCCTTGAACAGATGGATTTCTGCCTCTGGAATGCTAGGATTAAAGGCGTGTGCTACCACTGCCTATCCTCTATGTTTAATATTGTGGCTGTTCTGTCTCTGACCCCAGATAAGTTTATTAGGGTGCACAATATTTCAGGGAACACAATACCACCACATCAGTGTGGTGCTTCCTCAGGAAGATGGTACTAGATTGACCTCAAGATCCAGCTATACCACTCTTGGGCATATTCCCAAAGGACATTGCATACTACCACAGAGCCACTTGCTTGCCCATGTTTCTTGCTGCTCTATTTATAATAGCCAGAAATTAGAAACAACCTAGATGTCCCTCAACAGAAGAATGGACAAAGAAAATGTGGTACATTTACACAATGGGATATTACTCAGCTGTTTAAAAAAATGACATGAAATTCACAGGTAAGTGGATGCAACTAGAAAAAAATCATCTTGAGTGAGGTAACCCAGACCTAAAAAGACAAATATGGCATGTATTCCCTTATATGTGGCTATTAACTGTTAAGTCACTGATAATCAAGCTACAATCCATAAAACCATAGAGGTTAGGTATAGAGTGAGGAACCAGGGGGACACTTAGATCTCCCTAGGAAAGCTAAATAGAATAAATAGTTGTGGATTGGTGTGGGAGCAGGATGGAACAGGACAATGTGGGGGGGCAGCACTGAATGAAAAAAAAAGAAATGAAAGGAGGACGTGACTGCTCCTGGGGGAGGGGGATTGAGGTTTTTATTATAGATATAAGGGAGAGCACAGGCAAAGGCAGAGGCATCTAGAATGGTCCACACTAACAGAACCTGCAGACTGAACCAGACCACATAAGGAGAGTGGGGGAGAGGAGAGGGGAGGAGAGGGGAGGGGAGGGCCAGTAGTCAGGAGGACAGGAGAACAAGAATCAAGAGCAGCAACCAAGAGCACCAGGAGACAAAGAGGCCAGCAGATCCAAAATGGCTGGGTGATACAGGAAAGGGCAGCTGGTAGAGCAATGAAGCTCAGAAGAATATGGTGGCCAGCATTGGCCTTGATATGTTAAAGAGGCATCTCAGCCAATGGTCTGGGTTTCTTTGAGACCTAACAGGGACAAGACAAGGAATATGGGGAGAGACAGCTAAAATTAAGGGCCAGTTGAGGGGTAATATGAAAACCTAATACAGTAGAAGTTTTGTGGAAATGTACATGTATGAAGACCATGTAAATAAAATCATCAAGTAACAGAGAAGACAGCACTCCAGTTGGATATCTCCTGTCACCAAAAGAAGCTTCCAATACCAGGATTGAGTTGTTGGTCAAAGAGTTCCCATGGGAATTTCCAAACAACCAAGGCTGTTGCCGAGTCTGTAGGCTGCTCTCCACAAAGAAAGCCCCATTGCTGAAGACAACACCCATGAAGAACATGGAGATGTCGAGCTGATATCTATTCAGAGCCTTCACCCCTGTGTGCTAGCATCTTTGGTACAAGAAGATACTTTGCATGCTACCAAAGGAGAAATGTAAACACCAACCCAGTCACAAACCCTCTGGTTCACAATGGTGTCCTGCCTGCAAGATATGCTAATGTAATGGTGGCACAAAGCTTGTGGGAGTAACCTTGACATAAAGCCACTCCACCAGATGGAACCCATACCCAACACCTCATGGATGGCCAAGTATCTGAGACTAGCTGGCCAGGGACTTAGGGCAAAACCAAATACTACCATTATAAACATGACTTCTAATGATATTCTGTTATACTCATAGGTCAGTGTCTTACTCAGCCATTGTCAGAGAAGCTTATTCCTGTTGCAGATAAGATCAAATACAGAGACTCATAGCCAGACATCATACAAAGAATGAGAGACCTTGGAATACTCAGGCCTAAACAGGATATCTCCATCAAATCCCTCTTCTCACATGCCAGGAAACCCTGCGGAAGTGGAGGTAGAAAGAGTGTAAAAAGCCAGCAGGAATGGCAGACACCAAGAAAACAAGGCCCTCCAAATCTACAAGATCAGTGCACGTATGAATCAATCAATCAATGCATAGAGCCTGAGGCGGCATGCACATGGGTCTGTACCCGATGGAGTTCTACAGATGAAAGAAGTGGACACATGCCCACCCCTAACCAAGAGGCTATCTCCAATTGATAACCACTTGAAAATACAGTTTTTCCCCAAGGGAGTCTCACTGGGGAAACAAACTACTCTTAAGGGTAGGCTGCAGGGCCGCCAGCAGAATGTAGAAAGAAAGTAAACTCAATGGTGTCTTTGTCTCACGATGTCATGTCAGCGTTTCTTTTTTATTTTATTTTATTTTTTTTAAAAAAGCTCAAGAAAGATAGGACAGATGAAGTAATCATGGTCAGGATATCGGTAGAATTCAGGACAGAGAAGGACAGAAAATAAACATGTCAGAAGTCGGGTGGAAAAACCAGACTATAGAAGTTTGTATTTGAAATGAGTGAACAGAGAGAGGTGGCTGGGTGATTGAGTGTTCTCAGTGCTCTTCCAGAGGACCTGGGTTCGGTTTCTTTCTAAACCTCCATGGGCAGCTAGCTCACCCTACAAGTTCAGCTCCTCTCCTGATGCCCTCTTCTGGCTTCAAACACCCCCCCCCCCCCCCCCCCCCGCCCCCGACATACATGAAAGTTTCATTCTTGTGAACAATGTAAATGTACCGGTTGATTTGTTCTTTTATCTATTACATTGTTTTGCCTTGTTTAACATTACTAGGGATCGAACCCAAGGCCTTGCACAGGCTAGGCGAGCATGCAGCCACTTGGCCCCACCCCTTGTCCATCACACAGTGTTTGAGCATCATCTAATATGTGTCAGACTTTGTTCAGGCACCAAGCTGGAGGTATGACTTGAACAATAGTTTCTATAGCCATCAGGCCCACATGGGGCCCTCCTTTTCCTCTTTGTAGCAGACAGTCTCCACTGGCTGCCTTTATTTTTATTTTATTATTTATCTAGAATATTTTTCTCTTCTATCGAATTTGGAAAGCTGAAATTTTCATTTCCTAAAATAAATTCCTAGACTTTGCTGCACCTGTATGAAATCTGGGAGGCAAAAGTAGAGACCATCCTCTTCACTATTGCCTTACTCCATTGCCAAGTCCTTAAATGTGAAGCATTATTTAAAAAAAAAAAAAAAAAAAAAAAAGTGTTTTGCTCACATGTAAGCCTGTGTACCATGTATGCGCAGTTCAGAAAGAGGCCAGAAGAGGGCATCAGATTCCCCTAGAGTGGCGGTACAGATGGTTGTGAGCCGCCATGTCAGTACAAGGGATTGAACCTGGGTCCTCTAGAAGAGCAGCCAGTGTGCTCTTAATCATGTTGGGCTCTTTCCAGTCCAAAATGTGAAGAAGCTTTTTGGTAGTGACGGTACAGTGTCCACCCCCTAGCTTTCTCCATGGTGGGGTGGGGAGTAAGATGAATTCTGTCTTCAGCTCCTTCACCCCTCTTGCTACTTTCTCCACTCTAGTTACAGTCATGCATTCTTGAGTACACTGGCTTGAGTCACGGCTTTCAGGGTTCCCAGTGACTGGTTCAAAGGAGGATTTCTTTATAGAAATCAAGATCTGCCAGCGACTTCAGTAACAGCTATTTCAATGTGTCAAACTTGTTTCTGCTTCAAACATGGCAAGCTGTTTCCATCTCCTGTCCTGGACCACCCTGCAGAACCCCTCCTATGTTATTTATGTGTAATGATACGCCAGTTCTCAGGGAGACGGCTTTGGGGGATGTTTTTGTTTCAACTGGTCACTCTATGCTCATCTTATCTCTGCCTCTCCCTCTTGTGGAGAGGAAGCTGGAGATGCACAGATTCTAAGTTGACTCTACTGTTTGTATTCACATGCCATGTATAAACAGTCAGCTGCTCTTCTGCCCTCCTGGCCTAGGAAAACTGGGAACGTTTCCATTTCCTGCTAAGCACAGTGTTTGTTCATCTCCTGGTGACCACCTGTTATCAGCCAGCCACAAATATTACTCTAGAGAGACAAGGTAATTTTCGTCCTCTAAAAGTTTTCCAGGGTTGAGGATTTAGCTCAGTGGTAGAGTGCTTGCCTAGCAAGCGCAAGGCCCTGGGTTCGATCCTCAGCTTAAAAAAAAAAAAAGTTTCCCAGTGGGGTCCAGAGAGATGTCAGTGGTTAAATGCACTTGCTGCTCATGCAGAGGACCTGAGCTCAGTTCCAAGCACCCTTGTCAGGCCACCTACAACTCTAGTTCCAGGAGACTCAACACCCTCTTCTGGCTTCCACAAGCACTGCACGCATGTGGTACACATAAACTTGTGTAGCCTCACATACATACACGTGAATACATAAATATATCTTGAAAAAATAAAAGCTTTCTGACCAGGCATGGCGGTGCCTGCCTTTAGTCCAGCATGCAGGAGGCAGAAGCAGGCAGATGTCTTGTGAATTTAAGGCCAGGCTGGTCTACATAGTGAGTTGCAGGGCAGCTAGAGCTTGACAGTGAGGATCTCTACCTTAAACACAAAACAAAACAAAATGCTTTCCAGCATGATGTATGTATGTTAAGTCTCCAACTCTGGGACTAATGGCATGTCAAAGGCCATCAGGTTCTCCCAGCATCCCTCAGTCCCTACCTGTTTGTTACAGGGCATGGCTGTCTACCCCACCCTCTACCCTGGAACTTTCCAGTCCAGAGGCTGGGCTGCCCTTCGCTATATAATCCAGCCATTTTGGCTACCTGCCCCTTTTTTTATCTTTTGCCATCTTGGCGGCTACACCTGTTCCCCTCTTTTCTCCGTTCCCCTCCCCGCTCTCCTCATACGGCTCAGGGTCATGTCTGCTCAGGCTCTCCCCGATGTCTCTGCCTCTGGCTGTGCTCTCCCTTTCATCTACAATAAACTTTCTAATCCACCAGACTCAGGAGCAGTCATGTCCTTTCCTTTTTATTTTTATTTTTTCATTCAGTGTAGAGTATAAGTTTGGCATATGGTGGGCACAGGATTTCATATTAGCCATGGGATTTTGTCAAATTTTCTGACTTTGCTAAGGTTCTGTTTCTTCTATTTTAGTTCAGTTTAGTTTAGTTTTAGTTTTCTTGAGACAGGGTTTCTCTGTGTAGTTTTGGTGCCTTTCCTGGAACTCACTCTGTAGCCCAGGCTGGCCTCGAACTCACAGAGATCCTCCTGCCTCTGCCTCCCGAGTGCTGGGATTAAAGGTGTGCGCCACCACCACCCGGCCAGGTTCTGTTTCTTAATGTGCCAAATGGAGAAGCAATAGCAGGGTAAGGTCGATATTAAGTTTGTGGAGGCAAAACACAGGCTCTCTGCCTGTCTAGCTTTGTCATGGAGGTGTCCTTTGGGTGACATGTGCTCTCACGATAGTTCACCAGCACGGGGGCTGATAGTTGACCCCAAGACCAGGCAATAACAGAGGCCCACGATGCCCATAGTCTTGTGTGCATCTGTAATTACCGCATCCATTCTAATTACAATGCTTCTTACTGAGGTATTCTTGCTCAAAGAAAATACATTAACGTTGCTTTTATTTTCAGTCTACTTAACACTCTCAGGGTTACATTGTCTACAGTTGCCTAGCTGTAACCTGGGCTCTCTCACCTGAAGCAGTGACACAGAGGTGACTGGGGTGATTCATTGACAAGACACTGTAATGGCAACCTTAAATTGTTGAGTAATTTTCATGCAACAGTACGACTCTCTAATGAAGAAACGCCCTCTGCCCTCTGCATCTGGGTAGACGGGATCATCCCCTCTGCTCCGCCTCCCCCACCCCCGAGACACACACACACACACACACACACACACACACACACACACACACACACCCCGCTTAGGGTACTCTGAAGGGTGGGTAGGTGGAGAACGAACTTGCAGGCATCAAAATCGTACATAATCTGTATCCCTGAGTCAGAACTAACCCGCTGATCTTATTGGCTAAATTTTCAAAAATAATACAGTAAAGTCATTTCCTTATTTTTTTTAAACATCTTCCTATATTTTACAGTGTGGAAAAATGTTGTCAGTGTAAAAACTACAGCCTGCATCCTAAAGGGGATAAGAGAGTGTTTCTTCTGGAGCCATTTTGAGTGACCATGGCCTGGGAACACAGACTTAGGTTACCTTAAACTCCACACTTCAGTGTGGAAGCCTTTTCACAAAGTTCTTGTAGTTTTACAAAGAAAGGCATACATGGAGGCACATTTAAAATACATTGGTGGGTACACCCGAGAGGAGGGTGGGATGAGATGGGGGCGGGGGTGCTATTTTCAGGCCCAAGATGCGATCTCATGACAGTCTTAGCTCTTGGATGGGTGGGAGTTAGTGTTCTTCCGCTAAGTTAATAGCTTCTAAGAGGTTTCTGTTTATTAGGAGGTGTTAGCTCAGATCCAGAATGGGGCTGGGCATGGCTGTTCCAGAGGCTAAAGCTAGCCCAAGATAAAGTAATTAGCCTCTGAACGTACAAAATTCCAATCTTTCCACAGTACTGAAATTTCGATTGGTCCGTCAGTCTCTGCAGACCCAGACTCCTTCCAGGAGCGTTTCCGTTCACAGCCAGACATGGCTTCTTTACAGGAGTTTCCATTTACACTGTAGCGCCTTCCTCCCAAAGTCCAAAGTTTGGTTTTTGTTTTTGTTTTTCTCAATACTGGCATTATCCATTCTCCCTATTATTTTGGCCACCTTGAATTGTGTCCCACTGTGTGGGACTGGTTAATTATAGGGAGTGGTAAAATGCTCAGCGATTGTTTTGTTTCATTGTCTTGAACAAACACAGAAGGTGGGAGGATCCGAAGGTGGAGTTCAGAGAGCCGCCCTGCTGTTTACTCAACCTCATCTGCACGAGCAGTTCCTTCATTTCCGGTATGCAGATGATGGCTTAGTTCTATAGCTTAGCAGAAAAACTGGTTGTGCGTTCTAGGGACTAGCACAGAGGCAGATACTTTAAGCATAATCAGAGTCACTGTAAGAAAGAGGATTTGTAAATAAGGAAAAGGAGAAACATGGGCTGGAGAGATGGTTCAGCCATTAAGAGCACTGGCTGCAGCCGGGTGCTGGTGGCGCACGCCTTTAATCCCAGCACTCAGGAGGCAGAGCCAGGAGGATCTCTGTGAGTTCAAGGCCAGCCTGGTCTACAGAGTGAGATCCAGGAAAGGCACCAAAACTACACAGAGAAACCCGGTCTCGAAGGAAAAAATAAACGAATAAAAGAGGACTGGCTGTTCTTCCAGAGGTCCTGAGTTCAATTCCCAGCACCCACATGGTGGCTCACAACCATCTGTAATGAGATCTGGCACCCTCTTCTGGTCTGCAGGCATACATGCAATGCAAATAGAGCAGTCAGATTTTATATATATACATAATGGATTATGTAATGTTGGATTGGAATCAGAGGTATCAAAATACAGTCAGGGCTCTTAGGAGAAGAGGAAGGGAGAAAGGAAGAAAAGCTGATTGACATAGGAAAAATACAGATGTGTTTGGAACAACTTAATGTTCCAGAGTGACCAAGCAAACTGAAGTCCCTGAGACTCTGCAAACATCTTAAGAGGAGACGTGATCCTTTCGGATAGAGGCTTTGAGTCAACTGCATCTGAACCTCAGAGAATCCGGAAGTACAGGGAGGCTAAGCCAAAGCCTTCCCAGGACAGTACTTCTTTACCTAGATCTGATAAGACTGAAACCTTTTGATCTCTGATGCTGTGTCCTGAGGCATCAGCCTTGTTCCCACTCACACCCAGCACCCCACACTGACCTCTCTTAGGTGCCACACACCAGTCTAACGTTTTTTTAAAAATCATTTTAAAGTGATCCTGCTTTTTCTTTCCAGCCTCATCGGCTTAACCCCACTCACTTCCCATTTCTGCTCCCACTCCCTATACTCAGGTTTATCCTCGTTCTTCTCTCTCTCTCTCTCTCTCTCTCTCTCTCTCTCTCTCTCTCTCTCTCTCTCTCTCTCTCTCTCTCTCTCCTCTCTCTCTCTTCTCTCTCTCTCTCTCTCTCTTCTCTTCTCTTCTCTCTCTCTCTCTCTTTCTCTCTCTCTCTCTCTCTCTCTCTCTCTCTCTCTCTCTCTCTCTCTCGGTTTTTTGAGACCGGGTTTCTCTGTGTAACAGTCCTGGCTGTCCTGGATCTCACTCTGTAGCCCAGGCTGGCCTCGAACTCACAGAGATCCACCTGCCTCTGCCTCCCAAGTGCTGGGATTAAAGGCCTGTGCCACTGTCACCTGGGTACGGTCTATAGTTTAACACGAACACAAACATTAATAGTTAGCTCTAACGTGTGATCCTACTATGAAGGATTTGCTGGAGGTGATTTCTATTAACGCTTAAGATGCAGGTGAAAAAGGAAACCATGGGGAGAACTCACTCATTTGTCAAGAAGAGGAGCAGTTTTTCGTTTTTTGTTTGTTTGTTTTTAACTGAAAAAGAACAACAGTCTTTCAATGCTGAAAGAATATCACATGGGGTTTCTGTGCCATTCAAAATGAAATGACAGCCCAGCACGGTGGCTTACACCTCCCAGCACTTGGGAGGCAGTGATAACAGGATCACCCGGCCAGTTTGAGCTGGGTAGGGAATTAGACCTGTGTGTGTGCTCGCGTTCTCTCTCTGTCTCCACATACGGATATAGATACACATATCTACACACACATATACATGTATACACACACACGTGTGTGGAACTCTTGAAATTCTCACCACAGGGTCTGTGCCCCCTCGGAGCACACATTCACACACAATGTGCACACACTCATGAGTTTAGTGTGTGCACAATCTGTGCCCAACTTCTCCACCTAGTTTTATTTCTGCCTTCTGTTATTGAATTTAATAGTCCGCATTGTGAGACACTGGGAATTATATTTAAGCACGCCTTTCTTGTTGGGGACTTAGTTTATTTGGAGTTTCAAACAGTCATGAATGTTAAACGTATTTGTTAGACCTTTATGCAGGAATATTTACCAAGATGTATTTTCAGCTGTGAGATTATAGATAAGAGATTTATTTGACTTTCACTCTTCTAATGATTTGAAGGTTTCAAAAATTCATATATATTATTGAATATATGTAGCTAAATGTGTATATGCACATATACATGTGCATGTGTATATATACTTGTATATATGTATAGAATACATACATATACATTTAGAAATGTTTTCAGCAGCCCGGTAGCAAGGGGAATAAACACATTCTAGTAGCAGTGCAGACACAGACCGTTGGTATCAAAGTTGCCATGTGGAGTTGGGATTACAGCGGCATCTGAGAGCTGTTATGTCCTTCGTTCCTGGGAAAGCGACAATGCATTGACACTTCCTGGGGTGTGAGGAGGGCCTTTCCCATGCTTGCAGAAACAGCAATCTTCAGTTTCAGTGCATCCATAGTCACAGGACCTATATTGGCTAAGTGCGTCTGTCATCAGTGATGTCATCTGCCCAGTGAACGTGTCTCTTCTGTTAGGCCACACATGGGTCCTGATGTCTTGCTCATTCCAGTAGAAGCTGGCTTCAGGCCCCTCCCACATCACAGGATTTACATCAGGGAGCTTCCATGTGCTCCAGCTATTCATGGTCTTGAGGCACTTATTACAAAACAGTCCTTCCCTCAAAATGCACGTAACCTGTTCTGTACCTGCTGAGCTTCTGACCTAGCTGTGTGTGGACCCCTTTTCATCCACTCCTGAGGCTTGGCACTATCTCATGGATCTCTCTGCATGTGACTGGGCCTCTCCTTTCCTTATGCTACCTTGGAGGGCTTTAGGTAAAAGTCACGTTGATGAGATTGAATGTCAAGACTCCAGACTGTCCTTCAGCACCTGTTCCTTCATTAAGGTTCTGGGGGAGGTG
Organism: Onychomys torridus; assembly: GCF_903995425.1. NCBI lineage: Eukaryota > Metazoa > Chordata > Mammalia > Rodentia > Cricetidae > Onychomys > Onychomys torridus. Next base: position 63,946,913 of record NC_050448.1, read on the forward strand.
ATCTGGAGAACACTCACACACACACACACACACACACACACACACACACACACACATACACACACACACACATGTATATACACATACACACATATGGTAATCTGCTATTGCTGAATAATTAGTATTAGCTTCATTTTATAAAGAAGCAAATAAAATGTAGGCATAACAAAAAAAGTCAATAACTTGTAGATAACCGAGAAAGTGGGAAGGATATCACCCCTGAACAACTGGAGGGGGCGGGGTAGAAAGTGACTCTAGCTGGGTCTGTCATAGATCTTTCGAGAAGAATCCAAAAGTGTGACCCAAAGTCACAGTGCTCCAGAAGGCTTCCTATGCAGTCTTCCTCTCTTAGCTAGCTAGGAAGGAGGGAGAGAGACGGGGAGGGGGGAAGGAAGGGAAGGGACAGGGGATGGGGGGAGGAGAGGGAGGGAGGGGAGAGAAGTTTTTAGGAGAGCTGTGGTGGGCCCTGACGTCAGCCCCTGCACACTATGATGGGGCTGGAGCAGAGGCAGACAGTACCTGGAAATGAAGTATAAAAACTTTCCCAACAGAACTCTGCTAGAAGCAGGACTCTCATGTGACCTAGCATTTGTGAGGACCATGAAGACGCATCTAGAAGGTCATTTAAGGTGAATCCCCATCTTATCTCGGGTCCCTGAGAACATTTTCGAAGCACGTTTTTCATTTGTGTTCTACTTGCTTGTGCCTGTTTTGGGTACTCAAAGCGAACCCCCAACACTCTAGCATGCATAGATTGTCTCGCTGTTCACACTTACGCTTCCCCGTCTCCCGTTCCTCACAGTTCTCTCCTTATTTCCGTTTCTCACCATGGACATCTGGAAACGGGTAATGGGTGTGGAGAACGAACAGAGAATTTCTGAGAGAGAATGGGAGAACTTGACATTTAAAAAACTGTCACCTCTACCACAGATTTACAGTCAGTTTTCCTATTTATTTATTTATTGCCTAAACTGTTGTGAGCTGGCTCCCAGTTGGGATAGTGATGAGGTTGAGGCAAGGGTTGTCTTGACTTAAGATTCATTATTACGTTTATCTGCCCTAGCTGTGTCTACGCAGACTTCTGTTCCTTATTATGTTTATACGCCCTGGCTGGGTCTATGCAGACTTCTGACAGAAAGTGGGGGGGCCAATGTGAGGTTCTCCAAAGTGTATTTGATTTCTTTGTAGCCCCTGAGCTTTGTGGGGGCAAGTGTTGTGTTGCTGTTCGACGCTTCCATTGTATTCTTGTGCCTGGTGATATTGTGAATTTGTGAAAAATTATTGATGCCAATAATTTTTATTAATCGCTGAAAGAATCTACAAGTCTTTATCTTAGTCATTTACAAAATGTGTATTAAAAGGGTTTGGGGTGTCTCAGTAGAGTGCTTGCCTAGCACACATGAGGCCCTAGATTTGATCCCTTGCACTAAAACAAAATAAAAATAAAAATAAAAAATATAAAAGGAAACTGTAATATAATTTACATTTGTGGCACATCATGACAGAAAAATACAATAGTCAAATATAATTACCACTGCTATCCAATCAATGTGATGCAGCCTCTCAGGAGAGCATATTAAATCTGTGACATTTTTCATTGCTGGGCCCACCCCCACCCCCCACCCCCCACCCCTTTGGTTTATATCTCCAGGGAACCTTTCCCAATTAACTGTGATTTCTGTTGAAAGCTGTTTTCTTTAAAGAAGGGAATCATTTCATCTTCAAGCTAAGGCTTTTGTGTTACATGTTCACCCCAAAGGGAGGGAAGATCATTCTGTTAATGGGAAACAGCACCGGTCACAGAGCACAGGCCCACAAGATGTGAGATGGAATATGGATTCAGCCAAGGGTTGATGAAACGATCTTTCAAGCCACGTTCTCCACATGCGCTGTCATGAACCTGTGCTTATATTATGATGAACATGAATCATAACCGACCTGGCTGAAAAGCTGCTGAGCGTACTGCACCGTGGTGTTACAATGGTTCCGGGCTCCTGACAAACCTGGGCTTTCTCTTCTAGTCCTGAACGTTTGCTTGACCTTGATAGTCTCTGCCCTGCAGGAGTCCAAAGGACCTGTGTGTGGGTGGTGGTGGTGGTGGTGTATTGTTTAATTGAGAGTATTTTTTCATTTAACATACTCTCATCTCAGTTTCCCCTCCCTCATCTCCTCCCCACATCCTCATCTGTCCAACTCTACCTTTCTTTCTCTCTCACTCTCTTTAGAAAACAAACAGGAAAAAAAAATCAGAATTTTAAAAAAAGAGCATGAGAAACACACACACACACACACACACACACACACACACACACCATAAAAACACAAAATTGGAAGCCATAATGTACAAATAAAAGACCAGTATGGTAAAGAAGAAAAAATCCTAAACAAAACAGTATGAGACAAAAGATCTCCCCAAATACCATTGAGTTAGTTTTGTTTGGCCTTCTACACTGGACCTGCCCTTATGTGTGGTTACTACACGCAGTAAGACTCCATTGGAGAAATCCAAGCTCTCCTTTGCAAGTTGTTGTTAATTAGAAATACTTCTTGGTTAGGAATGGAGGCTTGTGTCCACTTTTCTCTCAACACTGGGACCCTCCTCTGGCTTAACCTGTATAGTCCCTGTGCATGCTGCCATGATCTCTTTGAGTCCGTATGTGCATCAGTGCTCTTGTGTCTGAAAGACTGTTCCCTTGATGTCTCCATTCCCTCTGGCTCTTACCTCCTCTTCTGTGCAGTCCCTGAGCCCCGAGGGGAAGGGGTTTTATGTTGACATCCCATTTAGGACTGAGTATTCAAAGGTCTTCCATTATCTACACATTGTCCAGTAGTGGGTCTTTGTTCCCATCCATTGTAGGAGGAAGTTTCTCAGATGATGGCTGGGTGGGACACAGATCTATGGGTATAGCACAATGTTGTTAGGGGTCATTTTATATGTCCCTTTAGCAGAACAATAGTATTTGGTTTTACCCTAGGTCCTATCTAGTCTCAGGTTCTTGGACACCCAACCAGTGCCAGGTATGGGTTTCTTCTTGTGGAGTGGGCTTTATATCCACTCAGATATTGGTTGGTTGTTTCTACAACTTTTTGTGCCACTATTACACTAAGATAGCATGCAGGTAGGTCACATTGTATACTGCAGGGTTTGTAGTTGGGTTGGTAGTTAACATTTCTCCTCTGGTAGTGTGCAGAGTAACTTACAGTGCCATGAACACTAGCCAGTAGGGTGAAGGCTTTAGGTAGGCACCAGCCCAACTTCTCCATGTTCAGTGAGATATGCAAATGTTGTCTTCAGCAATAGGGCCTGCCTCACCATCGGTTGGTGGAGAGCAACCAATAGACTTGATAATAGCCTGGGTTGTTTGGGGATTTCCATGGGGCCCCTTGGGCTAACAACTCAATTGGATGTAACCTATTCCTGGCACCAGAGGTTTCACTTGGTGTCAAGAGATATCCAGTGGAGGCTTTGTCTCCTCTGTTACTTGGTGACTCCATTTAGATTTTTTTCATATATGTATATATTTTAGAAGCTTCTACTGTAGTAGTAGGTTTCCATATGACCTTCAAATGTCCCTGTTATCTGTCCCTCCCTGTGTTCTCCCTCTTAAGGTCCACTGCCCTGTTCCTCTCCATTCAATTCTCCCATTTTAGTCTTTCCCCTTGTCTCTCTATAACTGTATGTTCTATTACCTGTTCCTTGGGATATCCTCCCTTCTGCCTAGTCCTTTGCTCTCTCCCTAACTTCTGTGGTTGAAGGATTATACTGTCTATTGAAGGCCTGAAAGCCACCATCTATACAATATGAGAACACAGACCATAGTTGTCTTTTGGGGTCTGGGTTACCTAATTGAGAATGAGTTTTTCCTAACTCCTTCTTTTTAACCTGTGAATTTTATGATTTTTTTTTTAACAACTGAGTAATACCCATTGTGTAAATGTACCATATTTCATTATCCATTTATCTGTTGAGGACATCTAGGCTGTTCCAATTTCAGGATATTATGAATACAGAAGCATGAACATGGATGAGCAAGTTGTTTCTGTGGTAGGATGAAGAGTCTTTTGGGTAAATTCTCAGGAGTGGTGTAACTGGATCTTGAAGTAGATCTATTCCCAGCTTCCTGAGGAACTTCCACACTGATTTTTATAGTGACTGTACAAGCTTGCACGCCCACCGGCAATGGATAAGTGTTCGTTCCCCTTACCCCATATCTTCAAGTGGGCATAAGCTGTCATTTGTTTGGTTGCTCTTAGCCATTCTGAGAGGTGTAAGATGGAATGTCAAATTTGTTTTGATCTGGACTTCCTTGAATACTAAGGATGTTGGACATTCAGTGTTTCTCGTTCATTTGTGTTTCCTATTTTGCAAACTGTTCATTTAGTTCTGTATCCATGTTTTAAAGATTTATTTATTTTTTGTGTATACAAGAAAAGGGCGCCAGATCTCATTACAGATAGTTGTGAGCCACCATGTGGTTGCTGGGAATTGAACTCAGGACCTCTGGAAGATCAGCCAGTGCTCTTAACTGCTGAGCCATTTCTCCAGCCCCTGTATCCCATTTTTAAAAGACAGGGTTGTTTTCCTGATGTTTAGGGATTTTTTGTTCTTTATATATTTTGGATATTGACCCTCTATCAGATGTGTAGTTGGTAAAAATCTTTTCCTGTTCTGTAGCCTTCTGCTTTGTCCAAATGATATTGTCCTTTGCCATGCAGAAGCTTTTCAGTTTCATGAGGCCCCACTTATTACATGTTGATCTTAGTGCCTGTGCTATCAGTGTTCTGTTTAGAAAGTCTTTTCTGTGCAGACAAGTTCAAGGCTATTCCTCACTTTCAGGTTCAGTTTGTCTGGTTTTATATTGAGGTCTTTGGTCCATTTGAAGTTGAGTCTTATACAGGGTGATAATTATGCATCTATTGCATCTCTGTACATACAGATACTCAGTTTGACCAGCACCATTTTTTAAAGATGCGGTCTTTTTTTTTTTTTTTTTCCAGTATGTCTTTCTGGCTCCTTGGTCAAAAATCAGGTCTCTATAGGTGTGTAAGCTTTTGTCTGGGTCTTCAATTTGATTTAGTAGATATGTCTGTTTTATGCCAATTTCATGCTGTTTGTATTACTATACCTCTGTAGCAGGATTTGAGAACCAGAGATAGTGAGGCCTCCAGCAGTCATTTTATTGTTCAGGATTGTTTTAGCTATCCATTTGTGTGTGTGTGTGTGTGTGTGTGTGTGTGTGTGTGTGTGTGTGTGTTTACATATGAAGCTAAATCTGTCCCTTCAATTTCTGTGAAGAACTGTGTTGGAATTTTGGTGGAGATTGCAGTGACTCTGGACATTTGCTTTTTGTAGGGTGGCCATTTTTACTATACTAATCCCTCTGATGCATAAACACGGGAGACCTTTCTGTCATCTGATAGCTTGTTCAGTTTCTTTCTTCATTGTCTTTAAGTGTTTTTTAATGATTTATTTATTTTTATTTTATGTGCATTTGTGTTTTTTCTGCATGTCTGTCTGCGTGAGGGTGTTGAATCCCCTGGAACTGGAGTTATAGACAGTTATGAGCCACCACAGTAGTCTTCTAGAAGAACAGCCAATTCTCTTAACCACTGAGCCATATCTCCAGCCCCTAGCTTAAAGATTTTTTATTATACAAGTTTTTCATTTGCTTGGTTAGAGTTACTTCACGATTTATTACTTATTTGTTTTGTTTGTTTGTTTGTTTATAGGCTACTGTAAAAGGTATTGCTTCCCTGATTTCTCTCTCAGTATATAGGAAGACTACTGATTTCTGTGCATTAATTTTGTATCCCGCTATTTTCCTGTAAGTGTTTATCAAATGTAGGCATTTCCTGGTGTTGTTTTTAGGATCACTTATGTATTCTATCATATAATCTGCAAATAGTGATAGTGTTATTTCTTCTTTTCCTGTTTGTATCCCCTTGATCTCCTTCAGTTATCTTATTGCTTTATCTATCTAAGACTTCATGAACTCCTATAATGAATAGGTACGGAGAGAGTGGACAACCTTGTCTTAGTCCTGATTTCAGTAGAAATGCTTTGAGTTTATCTCTTTAGGTTAATGTTAGCTGTGGTCTTGCTGTAAATTGCCATTATTATGTTGAAGATGGTCCTTTTTATCTTTAGTCTCTCCCTGACTTTTATCATAAAGCGATGTTGGACTTTGTCAAATGCCTTAACTGCGTGTGATGAGGTGATGATGTGGCCTTTTTCTTTCCATCTGTTTATGTGGTGATTACATTTATTGATTTACATATACTGAACCATTCCTGCACTTCAGGATAGGTCTTTTTTTTTTTATTTTTTATTTTTTTATGTGTTCTAGCATTTGATTCGCAAGTATTTTGTATCTTATTGACACATTTTGCATCTCTGTGTGTGGAGGTCTGAATGAAAATGACCCTCAAAGAGAGGGGTGCTGTTAGGAGGTGTGGCCTGCTTGGAGGAAGGGTGTCACTGTGGGGACAGGATTTGAGGTTTCTTTCTTCCTTTTTTTTTTTTTTTTTTTTTTCTTTTGGTTTTTCAAGACAAGGTTTCTCTGTGTAGCTTTGCGCCTTTTCCTGGATCTCGCTCTGTAGACCAGGCTGGCCTCAAACTCAGAGATCTGCCTGACTCTGACTCTCAAGTGCTGGGATTACAGGCGTGTGCCACCACCACCCAGCCTTGAGGTTTCTTATGCTCAGGATACTGCCCACTAACTCAGTCCACATCTTGTTGTCTACAAGATGTAGGACTCTCTCAGCTATTCCTCTACCACATGTCTGCCTGCATACTGCCATGTTCCCAGTCATGATGATAAAGTACTGAACCTGTAAAATTGTAAGCAAGCCTCCTAAATTAAAGTGGTTGTTGTTGTTGTTTGAGACAGGGTTTCTCTGTGTAGCTTTGTGCCTTTCCTGGAACTCACTTTGTAGCCCAGGCTGCCCTCGAACTCACAGAGATCCGCCTGGCTCTGCCTCCCGAGTGCTGGGATTAAATCCACTGCCCAGCTGGATTGTAGGTTTTTAAAGTGTGTCCTTATGGTTCTTTGGATTTTCCTTGGTGTCTAGTGTGATGCCCCCATTTTCATCTCTAATTTTATTAATTTGGATCTTCTCTATCTATTTTTTAGTCAATTTGGCTAATGGTTTGACAATGTTATTGATTTTTCTCAAAGAACCAGCTCTTTGCTTCATGGCTTCTTTGTTTCTATTTTACTGACTTCAGCCCTGAGTTTGATTGTTTCTGGCCATCTCCTCCTCTTGGTGTCATTTCTTCCTTTTGTTCTTGAGCTTCCAGCTCTGCTGTGAAGTTACTAGGATGAGATCTCTCCAGGTTTTCCATGTAGGCGTACTTGGTGCTATGAACTTGCCTCTTAGATCCACCTTCATTGTGTCCCATAAGTTTGGGTATGTTGTGTATTCACTTTCATTTAATTCTAAAAATTTTTAAATTTCCTTCTTAATTTCTGTCTTGACTCATTTTTTCATTCAATAATAAGTTGTCCAGTTTCCATGAGTTTATAAGCTTTTTGTTGTTGCTGAGATCTAGCATTCATCTGTGGTGTGGTTTTATCTGCAGATAGGATGCAGAGTGTTATTTCAATTTTCTAATATTGATTGAGACTTTCTTTGTATCCAATATGTGGTCAATTTCAGAGAAAGTTCCACGAAGTGCTGAGGAGGTGTGTTCTTTTGTGATGGGGGGGTGAAATGTTCTGTAGATACCTGTTAGGTCCGTTTGGTTTATGATATTATTTAACTCCATCATTTTTCTGTTCAGTTTTGGTCAGGATGACCTGTGTACTGGCAAGAGGCAGGTACTGAAGTCACCCTCTGTCATTGTGTGAATGTCAGTATATGATTCTAGCTGTAGTAGTGTTTCTTTTATGAACTTAGGTGCCTTGTGTTTGGTGCATAAGTGTTTAGAATTGCAATGTCCTCTTGGTGGATTTTTTCTTCGATGAGTGTGTAGTGTCTTCCCTTTCTTTTCTGGTTAGTTTTGGTTTGAAGTCTAGCCAGATATTGACTACAACAGCTTGCTTCTTGGATCCATTTACTTGGAATAACTTTTTCCATCCTTTTATCCTGTGGTGATGCCTATACCTGATGGAAAGGCATGTTTCTTGGATGCATATCTTGTTTTCTAACCTAGTCTGTTAGCTATTTCTTTTATTAAGTAATTGTGACAATTGAAATTGAGAGTGGGCAGTGTTTATTGGTTGCTGTTATTTTGTTGTTATGGTTTGGAATTTCCTCCTCTCTTTTAATTTACTGTTCTGGGATTATTTATTTCTTGTGTTCTTAGTGTGGTTAACCTCATCTGATTGCAGTTTTTCTTCTACTGTCTTCTGTAAGGCTGATTTGGTAACTAGATGCTGCTTAAATTTGGTTTTATTGTGGGATATTTTTCTTTCTCTGTTTATTGCAATTGATAGTTTTGCTCTGTATAGTAGTCTGGGCTGGTACCTGTGGTCTCTCAGAGTTTGTTAAACATCTACTTTTAGAGTCTGACTTTTAGAGTCTCCACTGGAAAATCGGATGTTAGTCTAACAGGTCTGCCTTTATATGTTACTTGGTCTTTTCCCCTTGCGGCTTTTAACATTCTTTCTTCAGTACTTTCAGGGTTTTGATTATTATGCGTCATGAGGGACTTTCTTTTCTGGTCCTCTATTTGGCGTTCCGTACACTTCTGGATCTGGATAGGTCCTTCTTTCTTTAGCATCTGGAAAATGTCCTCTGTGATTTTTGTTGAAAACATTTTCTGTGCCATTGGCCTGGGTTTCCTCTCCTTCTTCTGTTCCTATTATTTATAGATTTGATCTTTTCATGGTGTCCCAGATTTCCTGTATGGTATTTGGTGGAGATTTTTGGGTTTAACATTTTCTCTGACCTTCTCGTCTACCTTGTGTTCAACCCCAAGGCTCTCTCTTCCATGTCTTGTAGTTAGTAAGATTTACGTCTGAAGTCTTGTTTAGTTCTTTATCTCAGTTTGGGTTTTCTTTAATAATTCTATTTTTCTACTTTCATCTCATGAACTGTTTTTATTATTTTGCTCCACTGGTTTTTTTTTTTTTTTTTTTTTTTTGGTTTGGTTGGTTTTTTTGTTGTTTTTCTGAGACAGGGTTTCTCTGTGCAGCTTTGGTGCCTTTCCTGGATCTTGCTCTGTAGACCAGGCTGGCCTCGAACTCACAGAGACCCGCCTGCCTCTGCCTCCCAAGTGCTGCGTGCGCCACCACTGCCCAGCCACGGTTTATTTTTATCTCCATAGATTTTCTGAAGATGAGAATAAATTACTAGAATAAAGTGTGATGGCTGTGGGTTGCTTGATAGAGCACAACTATGGTAGTCTGTAGGTGGGTGAGAGGCAGAGAGGAGTGGAGGTAGATGAGGAGAAGGCAAGAGGGGCTTCAGGAAGAGCTACGAGGATCTTATTCACAGTAGGGCAGTGGAATGTCTGGAGAGTCAGGGATGAAAGGGCTAGGGGGAGCTTGGGTTTGAACCAAGAGTAGGAGTCGCCACTGAATGGAGTTAAGGTGGGGGAAGGGGCAAGAAGATTGTTCTGGGCTGAGGGTGAGAATAATGGAGAGACAATAATGGAGGACAGGAAGGACAGTGTGAGTCACCTACCTGAATCCCTTCTAGATGTGGCCACTGGGAGTCCAGGTAGACAGGGTTTCTAGGTATGCAGGGCTGACAGGAAGGACTGGGGATGGGGAGCAGGGGAGTATGGTGGAGAGGGTTCACACTAAGGTTTGGTGGAATCCCCAGGAGTAGAGGTAGGGTGGGAGGAGAGTCCCCTGCAAGCAGTGTGCTGCAGGGCTGGGAATGAACCTGGAGATGTCGTACAGAGGACAGGAAGGAAAGGGAATATCACCAACCTGAGTCCAGGCCTGGTGTGGCGACTGGGGACCTGTTTCTAATCCCAAGGACTCAGCCTTCTTCCTGCTGGCTCCCAACTTTTGATCTCAGGTTAGAAGAAGGTGGACATAATCTTTTCTTCTGGAGAGATTTCAAAGTAGGTAGGGGTGTCAGTGTGGAGCAGAGAGATCCATGTTCAAAACTTACCTCTGGGGCTTCCTTGCTTTGTGACCTTCAGCAAGTTAGTCCTTCTGATTCAAAATCATCTCAGCTATAGAATAGTAACAATGCCACCTTTACAGGTTTGCCATAAGATGAGGCAGCTATGCTAAAGACATGGTACCCAGCCGCACTATGGGGTTTCTGCTTCCTGTTCTGTCTTCTTTGCTCACAGCTGGGTGAATGACAGCCTGAGTTCACTGAGGTTCTCCTCTGCAGAAAGCCCTTCCTCTAGAGAAGTAACCACAGAGGCTGCGGGAGTTTATCTCTCCCAGGAACCTGTGTCCATGGGAGCCTAGTCCCATGAGCTTGCATGAGAACTGCAGCTGTCTGGCTCAGGCTCATCTGGTTCCTCTAAGGCAGGGTCTCCTAACCTTTTTCCACGCTTGACCCCTTTTAACCCGAGTAACTTTTCACATGACCCTTGACTGTATAAATATAGAAAACAGGTATGCAAAACAAATGCTTACTGGGATGAAATCATAAAGAAATTTATTTTAAAGCAATTCTTTGGTATATATGTAACTACTCTATCATCTATTAAGGAGCAAAGTAGATCTGGATGCTAATGGGATGGATATACTTATTTAATTTTACATAAGGAATTCAATCTTGGCTGAATCCCAGATACTGCAGGATAGACATCTTTACTGTTTATTAGAGACAGTCAATATTTTTATCATATAATTATCAATGTCAAAACACTGTTCCACATCAATATATAATTGGTGTTCTAGTGCTTGAAGAGATGCTACGACCATGGTAACTCATAAAAAAGAAAGCACTTAACTGGGGCTTGCTCGGAATCTCAAAGGTTTAGCTCATTATCATCACGGCAGGGAATATGATGGTACACAGGCAGTGTACTGGAGAGGGAGCTGAGAGTTCTACATCTGGATCAGCAGGCAGCAGGAAGAGAGAGAGTGACATTGGGCCTGGCTTGAGCATTTGAAACCTCAAAGTCTACCCCTAGTGACATACTTCCTCCTACAAGGTCACACCCACTTCAACAAAGCCACACCTCCTAATCCCTCTCAAGTAGAGCCACTCCATAATCTCAAATCTGTGAGGCTATGGAAGCCATCCTTATCTGAACCACCACAAACAGAAATGTGTTTAGGGCCATTTTGGAAATTGTTGAAATTCTGTCCCAAGTTCAAGTCAGAACTCACTTAATGATTTTTTAAAAAATGAAACTCAAGTCATCAACTTGAATAGCAATTTTAAGATTAAAAATTCTAAAATAATATTGTCCCAATGTATACTAAGTTAATACTCACATGCTGAGGAATGACTATAGGTTAATGTTAATTGAACATCTTTGTGTTCTGTAATTAAACCGCTATGTTTCTGTGAGAGCAGGAAACTTTGTACAGTAGGGACACCACAGTTTACAACATACTGTAGTCTCAAATCTGAGCCGATGTGTTTCAGGAAGTATTTGTTAGTGGTAGTGTGTGGCTAGAAGGCACACACAGTGTGAAGGGCACATGCTGAATGTTCAAAACTGAGGCTTCAGTGAGGTCATTTGGCTTCAGTTCCATCCAGGACTTGGCTGTCCTGGAACTCACTATATAGGCCAGGCTGGCCTCTAACTTACAGATGCCCACCTGCCTCTGTCGCTAGAGCTGAGATTAAAGGCAGGCAGCAACATGCCTGGCCAACATGTTTGATTTTTAACAATTTGTTGTCATTGTTGTTGTTACATGTTCAGAAACCTCTTGCTGTTGCCAATGTTTTCATTATTATTTTTTTTTGTTTTACATACCAACCACAGTTTCCCCTCCTTCCTCTCCTCCCGCTCCCTCCCCTCACTTCCTTTCTACACTCCCCATCTACTCTGCAGAAAGGGTAAGGGCTCCCATGGGAGTCAACAAAGCATTGCTGCCAATTATTTTTTTTTTTTTTTTTTATGTTCCACAGTTTAAGAAGCTGAACTCCAAAAGCGAATTATAGATGAATGGTCAACCATGCTGATACCTGTCACACTTCTTTAGATGAAGACTCAAAATGGCCAGAATAAAGATGGCTTACACAGTAATGGAGTAAGAAGACCATCTTGTTACACTTAAATTACTCAAATTTGAACATAATCAGTTCAATTGTCTAGAATCAAATTATATCAGTAATGAACACTCATGTACTCTAAAGCATCACACATGGATGTCAGAGTATAGCCATATACAGATATAGTGTTACAGAAATGTAATACTACTGTAGCACTCATGGATGTAGGACACTAGTACTAATGGGAGTACTATACAGGAGTGCACAAGTATGTACTAGCACATCACTACACATGAATATACTAGTAGAGCATTACATGTGCATCTACTACTAACGCCCTACAAATGGCATCTTTGAAAAAACTGGTCCACTACTACTGTAACATAACTCTAGCTACAATCCTCACCATAACACTATCCCTCACACTGACAATAGCCATAACCTGGCCCAATCTATAACCTTAACCCTAACACAAAACAAAGCCATGCCTACCCCAAACACTAGCTCTAACACTTGATTTTAGTTTGGACTAAACTAAACTAAGCTAGGTTAGAACTAACTCTAAATGTAGTCCTAATTATAATTCTACCCCTAATTCGAAACCAAAGAATAACTCTTACCCTAGACCCTAGACATAACTTAACTATCAACCCTAGCCCTAGCTCTCACCCAAAATTTAACCCAATCTCTGACACTAGTCCTAAGTGTGTCCCTGGCCTTAAATGAAATCACCTCCTAACTAAAACCTGAACCCTAAATCTAGGCAAAAGTGACACTAATATTGTCCCTATCCTTAAGCCTAACCACAACCTTTAATTCTAAGGTTAATCTTAAATAAATAACTAATACGGGCTTTATCCCTAACACTAACTATGGCCTAACAATAACCCTAATCAGACCTCTAATGCTAACCTTAGAAATAAACCTAAAACTGTCTCTAGCCCTACACTAACCCTACCCATGACTATAACCTTAAACCTAACCCTGACACAATCTATATAATAACCCTAGTTGGAACCTAGCTAAAAACTGTACCTGAATCCTATATTTTCTGACATTGATGGTACCTCTTACACTACTGCACACCAAGGTCTATCTCTAACACAAATTCAAAACCTAACAATAAACTTAAATAGAAATGTAAATATTATCCATAGATAATGCTATTCCTGTTTAGATTGAACTGTATACACAAGCTCTAAAACTAACAATTTCATAAATGCTAATGTTAAACCAATCCAATTCACAATGTTTGTCTACTCCTAGCATGAAACCAAAACTCTTCTCATATCCTATCCCAAAACCTACACATAAAGCTAAGCTTGACCCTTACTCTATGCCCACTGTTAACATTAATATAATCTAAAATAGTCAGCTAAGCAAAGCTCTAAAGCTAATCATGAGCATAACCCATTGTCTAATCCTAAACTTAACATGAAACTAAATCCTCACTCTAGCCCTTTATCTAAACTTAAAATAACTCTAACCAGAACCTTAGGTCTGTAAAAGGCTGAACTCCAGTCCTAAAACAAACCACCTAAAGTTAACCATTTGTCTAAACTTAAAGTTAACCCTAAGCCTTCTGACAATGATAATAACACTGATGCTAACTTGACCAAAACACTCTAACCATAATACAACCCCCCAAAAAAATACCCAAGCTTAAACATAGTCCTAATCCCATCCTTAACTCTAACCCCAAAATAAACCCTAATCCCAACCCTAACTCTAAACCTAAATCTAGCCTTAACCATGCTAACTACAACATTAACTCTAACTCTAACCCCAACCTTAACCCAAAATCTGACACCAAACTTAACTCTAACACTAACTCTAACCTTAATCCTAATCCCAACCCTAACCCTAACCTTAACCTAACACTTTGTTAAAACAAAATCATAAACCTAAACCCAAACATTTGACTAATATTAACCCTTAAGTAAATCTTAACACTTTAAATATAATCCTAATCCTAACTTCAAATCTTAGTCTTATCTTAACCCTGACAAATTACAAACATTAAAACCTCCAATAAAACAGGTTAGAAGACTTAAAGGTCTGTTTGAATATTAATAGGAGGCAGCGAATACCTTATCAGGAACTACTTCAACTCATCTATAAGGTCACCAGAAAGGCACAGGACTCTGAATGGGGCACCTCACAACCAGAGGCATTTGATACTATTTTAGGGTACATAACAGACTATAAAATTCTCATACATCCAAACCCAACCTTGCCTTGTATCACAGACATAATTGATATACAGTAATTGGATGTTATGGCAAAAAAAATAGGATAAAATATGAAACCTATCAGAGTTTGGTGTAAAAATTTCACAAACTCTGAGATTAGATACTCAAAATTTGAGAAACACATTTAGACCTTGCTGGAGGCATTAAAGAGTCTAAACCTCTTGGAAGGCTCCATTGCTTAAGATTTTCAGTCCACCATGTGCGTTCTGTACAAAAGGGAGGACATCTCCTCACCCACACAGGGCCTCCTGCTCTCTCTGCCTGACCTTATCAGGAAGCTGTCCCTAAGCCTGGATGCCTGACCTATCTCAAGTGTGACCTTTGACACAGATCCCTGCAATTGCTCTCCCACACCCCCACGCCCGCTGCCCATATGATAATTAGGTATTGTGCTCCAGCTGTATGGAGCAAATTAGGTGATGCTCCAGCCCTGTCTTCATCCTATATATTTCCCTCACTCTGAAACCATTGAAACTGTCTCCCAGAACACTGCTTCATCATATCCACAGCCATCTGAACCCTGTTAACCGCCTCTGCTCCCTCCTCCCTCGGGGACCGGTGGCCAACGATCCCTGAGGAGGAAGGAGACCCTCATAAATCCTACTGGACCAATCCATAACTATACAATGCTATATACCACTTTTTCCTTGAGTCATAATAACTGGGACATGCTCTGTTCAGTGCAGCTGGAACAAAGCTATCCATCTGCAAGTGGTCCACCCACAAACGAGAACTCAGACCCGATGGTGAAATATCCAATCTGACTGGAGAACCTGTGGCTATGGAGGTCCCCCCACCAGACGTGGTGGCTCTTATTAACCGAGCTGCTTACACCCTGAACTTGAGACCCAGATCAGGCATGAAACTTTGTTCCTTTCCAACATCAAAGCCCTGATGGATGAGTCACCCCAAACTAAAAACTGAAAACCATGACAAATTTTTAAATTTATGTAAAAAATCCGAGTGAGAATTCTATGCACAGGTCTGAGATCTTGACAGATGGAAATTCTTTGTGGACAAGGAACACCAAGGACTGTGGCAGGAACCGTAAAGTTCTTATTAATAAAATCAAACCCAAGCCAGGTACTGGGGTGAATGCTGGAAGATCAGAGAAGCAGAACAAGCCACAGCTTCCTCACCTCAGCAGTTCCTCAGCTGATCCTGTTTCCTCAGACTGGAAGCCTTTGAGTCCTCATCCAAATGAATCTCAGCTGAACTGCTTCTCACAGCCCGAATGCTTAACCAGCCAAATGCTTCTAGTTTCTGGTCCTCACGCCTTATATACCTTTCTGCTTCCTACCTTCACTCCCTGGGATTAAAGGTGTGTGTCACCATGCTTGGCTGTATCCTTGAACTCACAGAGATCCAGACAAATTTCTGCCTCTGGAATGCTAGGATTAAAGGCATGTGCTATCACTGCCTAACCTCTTTGTTTAATATTGTGGCTGTTCTGTCTCTGACCCTAGATAAGTTTATTAGGGTGCACAATATTTTGGGGAACACAATACCACCACAAAGGGCGACCTCCAGCTACATCCCAGGAGACAAACAGCATGTGCTGTGCTGTGGCATCATCACTGCTTTTGAAGGCACCATCCTCTGCGTTGCTCTGCTCCTTGTTGTCCTTGGCCATTTCTGGTTCTGCCCCTGGGCCTTAATAACACCCGAATGCCCTCGGTACTAATTACACGATTTGCTTCACTGACACCTTGATCAGGAGATAAAACTCTGGTATTGTCACTCACAAATTAATGTTCCAGCAACTCAACGAGACCATAGGATTAGACTAATTGCACAGGCTCTAGATGGTCTATGGCATCTAATAGCTACCTCTGGCTTTACAGCCTTTATTAAGCTGTAAAGCTTTTTCAGGTCCTTGCATTTTATATGAAAAGGGATTCTCATTTGAGATTTCTCTTCCTTGATTCAACTCACCTTGCTCCAGCCTCTGTTAGGAGGAGAACTAACCAGATATACTATCCTTATGAAACACGGCAAGTGCAATGATTTGAAAGAAAACGGCCCCCAAAAGGAATGGTCACCATGCAGAAGTGTGGCCTTGTTTGAAGAAGTGTGTCACTGTGGGGGTGGGCTTTGAGGTCTTTTTCTCAAGTTTCACTCAGTGTGAGTCAGTTGACTTCCAGTTGCCTACAAGAAGCAGGCACTCTGAGCTCCAGCACCATGTCCTCCTGCACGCTGACATGCTCCTCCCCTTCATGATCATAATGGACTAGACCTCTGAAACTGTAAGCGAGTCACCTTAATTAAATGTTTTCCTTTATAAGAGTTGCCATGGTCATGGTGTCTCTTCACAGCAATAGTAAACTCTAATACAGCAAGCTTTCCAAAACTCACAAATGAACTTGGACCATACAAGCTCATACTGGGCAGAGATTTTACTTCAGCTCTGGAAGCCAAAAATGAGACTAGATCCTAAGACTTAATGGCACATACATACCCGATCACTCCCCTAACACTCTGCATCTCCTTGATTGTAGTCTATCCTCACTCTTCATATTTCCTTAATTGTAATCCTTCTAGCCCTTCTTTTGAATTGACTCTATTGCAAACACTGTGAACAACTCCATTCTGGTGACACGTGCCTACTGGGACACTACACAGAGACCTGAGAATGAAGCCGACCAACCAACCCTGTCCTTATCCTGATGATACACACAGGGCCCTGCTGTATATCTACTGTATATAGGTGTGTATACTCCCACGGCTGTTACTGCAGCCAGCTAGACTTGGCCCACTCACTACATCTTTTCCTCCAGAACTCCCAATCTTATAGAAGGATGGAATGGACTTAATATAACCACCCTACCTGAAAATACCAATGCAATGGTCATCTATCAGAATGCCATAGAATGGGCACATAAAGTCTATTGGCCCACACAGGAGGAGCATAAATGCATTGAGTATGCAAAATACCAAGCATATAACCCAACAGGTTAAAAGTTTACCAACCTAGACAAATAACAATAACCCTACTAAAACCTCCGCGGATCCTAACTGTAGCTAAGCTATGGAAGTCAGCCTTACACCTGAATGGTGCCAGTTCTGGTACCAACCCAGGATGGAAGCAGGCAAGTACTATGAGTTAGAAACTGAGGGATTCAACAATGAAGATGACATAGCAATAGCAACTAAACCACCCCCTTCTCAGACATTATTTTAATCCACCTAATGACAGTGTATGCTCCTATTTGAAATAGAGGAACACACACATACACACACACACCCCATACATAATACATACATACACACATACATACATAAAACATTGTAGGCTTCTCTAACCTTCCACACTTTGAGCAATTCTACCTACCCACTCATAAGGTGTAGAATTGTTCACAAGTTCCATCTTGGTACTGGTTGATCTCTAATATCTCTCAATCAGACACCCCATCATTATGGAATTCTAATGCTTTTGGAATGTACTGGGACACATAGCAATACCCACTTGTCTTCACCGAACCCAGACATCAACCCTTAGGATACTCTCCGGCAAGCTTACAACAAAGAAGTTGAAAACAAATCCAGGTACTTACCCTTCTAAAATCCTGCCCCATGATTACACAGTATTGCAAACCAGCTTTTGGGGGCATAAATAAATTTAATTCCACCAGAATCCCAAATTATACCTTTCTATATTGACTAACTTTGAATTGATTTGGGTATGTTTAGAAGTAAAACAAAACTCTTGACATTTGTGGGTACAGTTTAACAATATTTGGGGCAATCAACCTGTAGGAAACTGGTTAGCTTATGCAGAAAACTCCAACTCTAAAATCACTGTCCAACAGATGAAATGTATCTGGAGTAGGTGCATCCCCTAGTGGTATGGAATGGTACTACAATGATATGAGCAGATTGGCTCAACTCACCGGCCTGATGGACATAATATGACAACGATCAAGATTCTATCATAAGCATCTAGTGTGATGAATCAGGTATAGAAAATAGATAGTGGTTCAGCAATTATCAACAGTCAGTCAGGAACTCACAGAATAAGACTTCACATACGCCGGGCGGTGGTGGTGCATGCCTTTAATCCCAGCACTTGGGAGGCAGAGCCAGGTGGATCTCTGTGAGTTCGAGGTCAGTCTAGTCTACAGAGTGAGTTCCAGGAAAGGCGCAAAACTACCCAGAGAAACCCTGTCTCGAAAAAAACCAAAATAAAATAAAATAAAATAAAAGACTTCACATACACAACCCAATTGTCTTGACAGTCACCTGATACATTTAGACTTAGGATGCATTCTGGACAGCTATAATCACAAGAATGTGCCAATCAGAATGGGATTATATACCTATTATAACTACCCCAAAAGTATCCCTATTGTAAGACTACATATTAAATGGACTTGTGATGACTCTTTCATCATGAAAAATAAAAATTACATACCCCCTGGTAGAGGTAGAGAGCCTTGACCAATAGTCTACACACAGGCATGTAGCTCTGTGGACTTCACCATCTAAACCTGGGATTCTCAGGTTTGATGCCTCCAGGTACTGAATGATACAGTCAAGCCCAACAAACTAACATCAAACATCTTAGACTACACTGTCATGGAGTGACAAACTGGGAACTACTTCAAGTTACCACACAGGACTAGACTTGCCTTACATCACTCTGCAGTCGGCCTTTATAAACAAAGACCTCACATGCCAAATAGAAAGAAAATGTCTTGGTGGAAATCCTTTGGACAGGAATTTAACTATAATAATTTAATTACTAAAATGATAATTGCACCTTGCAGGTTGATAGATTGGATTCCAGGAGATAACAGTTTATTAATCTATAATATACTGTAAATACTTTTTTGCCTAGAACTACTATATATGAAAAATGTGTTATAGATACTTGTTGCCAGGTTACTGTCATTAAAACAGATTATAAAGATAATAAGGTAATAAAGAGAATAGTATGTATAAGTCAAGATTGACAATGGATACAAGCTGCCGATATACATATCAAATTGTGGGATAGAGAACCCATTGCCAACTGAGGATTACTCTTGCATGATATCCCATAATTAATAACAGGAACAGACTTAATACTATTGATTTAGGACCTATGACTCCCAATCAAAAAAAGATAAAAAATGACAATGTTTTACAAGGCACCCTCATGAAAGCATTAAAAAATAGAAAGCTGTGGGATTGCAAACTCCTAGCTTTACCAAGCAATAACCCTATAACAGGAGCACACGACCAAATAACTGAGAAGATGAATGAATTACTAATGGAAATCATAAGACTGTCCATCTCAGATAATTATAACACCAATTTGGCCAATCATGAGACCAGGAGGAGACTACAGGTTTACCATAGACTTTAGAAAACTTAAAATCTCTTCCACAATACCTGGAGCATCACCTGACTCTGAGCAATACATAAATAAATATCAGGTGCAAATGCCTAATATTTTCTAACTACAGATATGGACATGTTTCCATTAACATGATCTATAAACTCTAAGATGTCTGTGTAAGCCTCAAAGTGGGTTTTCAAAATGACAATTTGAAAATACTTACTCTTGCATAGGCCTGGCTAAAATAAGGATCTTGAAAAACCTGTTTGTTTACTTGTTCTTGTTTGCTTGTTTTAAAGAGATAGTAGTGGTTTTAAAACAATCCTTAAAATGTTAGTATTTATAAACCAGGCAGTGGTGGTACATGCCTTTAATTCCAGCACTCAGTGGCAGAGGCAGGCAGATCTCTTCAAGTTCCAGGTCAGCATGTTCTACAGAGTGAGTTCCAGGACAGCCGAGGCTACACAGAGAAACTCGGTTTCCAAAAACCAAGGGGAAATACAAACAAACAAACAAACAAACAAACAAAAATGTTTGTGTATATATAACAAAAATATATATTACAAACATCTTATATATGATATATCTAAAGGCACAGACACAAATTATCCTCTTAATCTTTGGAATTAATCCTCTTAATTTTCAGAGTTTAGTATCTCCAGGGAGGGCAATTGTCAATTGAAAAAACATCTTGCAGTAGAGTGATCATCTCTTAAGGTTGATTTATACCTTCAAGCGACAGGGACCACGCATAGAGCCACAGTTGGGATAGGATGAAGGAAATATCTTGACCGGAACTGTAGGAGTACGCCTAGTTTTAGGTGGTGCTGGGGATCAAACTTGTACCTTCCTGTTACTGTTGAGTGACCTCCAGCTGCTGGTCCACTTCCAGAAACTGTGTTCTCTGTATGATCCAGATTATCAGGGCTACAAAGCAAGTCTGAAAGCAACACAAATTCCTTAAGAGTCTCATAAAAAGAAACCAGAAGTCCAAGCTTGCTTATGGTACTACCTTCTACTCCAAACATTACTGAGAATAAAATAATTTGGGTGCATGTGTAGATGCATTTAAATGTTTGTGTACATATGTGGAAGCCAGAACACATCCCACTGTGCGGTCTCCTAGGTACTCTCTTTATTATATTTTATTTTTGAGACTGGGCCTCTTACTGGCCTTACTTATCAAGTAGGCTAGGCTAGCTGGCTGATCCCTGGGATTCACCTCTGTCTACCCATCCAGATCTGGGATTACAAATGTGTCCAATAAATCTCTCTCTCTCTCTCTCTCTCTCTCTCTCTCTCTCTCTCTCTCTCTCTCTCTCCCTCCCTCCCTCCCTCCTCCTCTGGTGTGTGTGTGTTTAATTGAAAATATATTTTTCATACAATATATTCTGATTACAATTTCCCTAAGCACTTCACTCAAATCTTCCCTACTTCCCATCCACACCCTTTCTTTTTCTCTCATTTTAATAAAAACAGGCATTTCTAAAAAAAAATTTTTAAGATAAAATGAAAACAAACAGAAGAAAAAGAACTAAAGAAAAAACACATATAGACACCGTTTGTACACAGGAGAATCCCATAAACAGAAAGCCGGAAGCCATAATACATACACAAGAGACCTGCAAGGAGGTGCATATATATTAAAAAGCCCTGAAAAGCATTATGAGATAAGAATCTCCAAAAATGTCATTGAGTTCAACTTGTGTTGGTCATCTACTGCTCGGCATAGGGCCTCCTCTTAAGAGTGGTTTGTATACCCAGTGAGACTCTGTTGGAAAAAACTAATTTTTCATCTGAGTAGTTACCCACTGGAGAGCTTTTGGGTTAGGGTAGGAGCTTGTGTCCTCTTCCCCTCTCAGCACAGGACCCCATCTTTCCCAGACCTGTACAGGCCCTGCGTATGCTGCAGCAGTCTCTGTGAGTTTCTATGTACCTTGGGCCTGCTGTGTTTAGAAAGCCTTGTTTCCCTGGTGTCCTCTGTTCCCTCTGGCTCTTACAGTCTGTCAGTCCCCTCTTCTTCAGGGCTCCCTGAACCCTAAGGGGAGCGATTTGATGGAGACATCCCATTTAGAAATGAGTGTTCCAAAGTCTCTCACTCTCTGTACATTGTCCAGCTGTGTGCCTATGTATTTGTTCCCGTATTTTGGATGATGGCTGAGCAAGACCCTGATCTATGTGTTCAGCAGAATGCTGCTAAGAGTCACTTCATTGATACATTACTTTAGGAAAACAGTAGTATTTGGTTTTCCTCTAGGTCCCTGGGCTAGTCTTAGGTTCGTGGCCACCAGAGCAGTGTCAGGGATGGAATTCCATCTCATGGAATGGGCTCATGATATTGAGCCAATTCCAATCAGATAGTGGTTGGTTACTCCCACATGCTTTGTGCCACTATTGCACTAACGCATCTTGCAGGCACACCATCACCTAGGTTTATAGCTGGCATTTAACTTTGGTGTTTACCTTTCTCCTCTGGTAGTACACAGAGTACCTTCCAGTACCATAATCACTAATCCACAGAGGTCAATGCTCTAGGTAGGCACCAGCTCAACTTCTCCATGTTTAATGAGTTGTGTAGGTGCTGATTTTGGCAATAGGGCCTTACCATCAGTTTGTAAAGAGCAACTGATAACCTTGATAATACTCGGGTTCCCACGGGGCTACTTTGATCAACAACTCAATTATATAAATAACTCATTCCCAGAACTGGAAGCTTCATTTGGTGTCAAGAGATCCAGTTGAGGCTTAGCCCCATTATTTGGCAATTCCACTTAAATCACTTTCATATATATATACATATTTTAAGAAGCTTCTACTGTATTACATTTCCATATGACCCATCAAAAGGCCCTTAGATTTAGCTGTCTCTCCCTGTATTTCCTTTCTGGCCTCCTTTTTTCCTGCTCCCCATTTGTTCCTTCCATTCTAGCCCCACCCCATCCATCCATAACTATTTATTGTTTCTCCTTCCTAGGGAGACCCAACCCGCACACTAGTCCCTTCCTTACTCTGTACCTAACCTCTGTGGTTATATGGATTGTAGCTTGCTTATCAAAGACTTAATAATATCTACATGTAAATGACTACAAACCATGTTTGTCTTTTGGGGTCTGGGTTACCTCACTCAGGATGATTTTACCTAGCTCCATCCATTTACCTGTGAATTTCCTTTTTTTTTTTTTTTTTTTTTTGTTTGGTTTTTTTTTTTCCTTTGAGGCAGGGTTTCTCTGTGTAGCCTGGCTGTCCTGGAACTCACTCTGTAGACCAGGCTGGCCTCAAAATCACAGAGATCTGCCTGCCTCTGCCTCATGGGTACTGGGATTAAAGGCATATGTCACCATTGCCTGGCCTAATTTCATTTTTTAAAAAAGTAACAAATATTTTTATAGTGGCTAATATATATGGGGCAATTTAAAAATTGTATTCTATTCTTTTTTCCCCCTTTTATTGAAAATAGATTTTTTTTTCTCACATAATATATACTGATTATGGTTCCCCTCCTCACTGCTCCTAGGTCTTCCCCACCTCCCCTTTCTGTCTCTCATTAGAAAACAAACAATCTTCTAAGGGATAAAAATGAAATAAAATGTAATCTAATGAGATAAAATACAATAAGATATAAATAAAAATAATAAAATATGATATAAAGATAAAATAAAACAAAACAAACACTAATACATTGGAGTTGGACAAAACAGAAGGAAAAGTGCACAAGAGAAGGTACAAGAATCAGAGACCCGTTCATTTGCACACTCAGGAATCCTATAGAAACACTAAACTGCAGACCCGTGAAGGCTCTGCACACGCCACCTCAGTCTGAGTTTATTTGTGCTTTGATAATGCTGATTTAATGAACATGGTTTTCTTGGTGTCCTCCATCCTCTCTGGCTTTTGCACTCTTTCCAGCGTTCCCTGAGCTCTGAGAGGAGGAATTTGACGTGGACGTCACATTAGGTCTGAATGTCCCAAGGTTTCTCGTTCTCTGAATAATGTCTGGCTGAGTTTGTTTCCATCTGCTGCAGGAGGAGGCTTTTCTGGCGATGGCTGAGCCAGGCACTGATCTGTGAGTGCAGCAGAATGTCATTACAAGTCATCATATTGCCCCTCCCCTTTAAAGAACTAGTATTTGGTTTCACCCTCGGTCCCTGGGCTATCTATTCTCAAGTTCTTGATCACTCAAGCAGTGTCGGGTTTGGGTTCCATCTTGTGGTGTCGATCTTAAGTCAAATCAGGTATTAGCTAGTTACCACCACAAACTTTGTGCCACCATATCTTACGAACAGATCACCATTGTAATTTCATTTTTTTAACAGTTGAGTAATATTCCATTGTATAAATGTGCAATATTTATTTAAACCAGTCATCCATTGACAGATATGTATCTAGTCTGTTTCTAATTTCAGGCTATTATTAATAGAGCAGCAATAAAAATGGTTGAGCAAGTGTCTCTGCAGTAGGATAAAGCATCCTTTGGGTATATGCCCGAGTAGTATAGCTAGGACTTGATCTAGTCCCAGCTTCCTGAGGAACCTCTACACTAATTTCCATAATGGCTGTGTAAGTTTGCACTCTCACCAGCAATGGATGAGTGTTCTCTTACCCCATATCCTCACAAGCAAGAGATGTCATTTGCTTTATTGATACCGGCCATCCTGACTGGTGTAAGATGAAATCTCAAAGTAGTTTTGACTTGCATTACCTGATGACTAAGGATGTTGAACATTTCTTTAAGTATTTCTCAGCCTTTGTGTTTCATCTTTGGTCAACTCTCTCTCTTTAGACATGTACCCCATTTTTAATTGGATTGTTTTCTTGATATCTAAGTTTTTTTTGTTGTTCTTTATATATTTTAGATATTAGCTCTCTGTCAGATGTATACTCGGTAAAAATGTTTTTCTATTCTGTGGCCTGCTGCATTGTTCAAATGATGGCATCCTAGGTCATACAGAAGCTTCTCAGTTTCTTGAGGTCCCACTTGTTAATTGTTGATCTTAGTGCCTGATCTATTGGTGTTCTTTTCAGAATGCTGTCTTCTGGGCTAACGAATTCAAGACTCTTCTCCACCCTCTCTTCTATCAGTGTATCTGGCCTTTTGTTGAGGATCCATTTGGAGTTGAGTTTTGTGCAAGATGGTAAGTGTGGATATATTGATGTGGTATTGTGTTCCCAAAAATATTGTGCAGGCTAATAAACTTATCTGGGGTCAGAGAACAGGATGGCCACAATATTAAACATGAGGATAGGCAGTGGTAGCACACGCCTTTAATCCTCGCATTCCAGAGACAGAAATACCTCTAAATCTCTGAGTTCAAGGCAACATTAGAAACAGCCAGGCAAGGTGACTCATGCCTTTAATCCCAGAAACCCAGCCTTTAATCTCAGGGAGTGATGGCAGAAAGAGAAAGATTATATAAGGCATGAAGACCAGAAACTAGAAGCATTTGGCTGGTTAAGCTTTTAGGCTTTGGAGCAGCACAGTTCAGCTGAGATCCATTCTGGATGAGGACTCAGAGGCATCCAGTCTGAGGAAACAAGACCAGTTGAGGAACTGGCAAGGTGAGGTAGCTATGGCTTATTCTGCTTCTCTGATCTTCCAGCAGTCACCCCAAAAACTGGCCTCAGATTTGATTTTATTAATAAGAACTTTTAAGATTCCTGCTACAGTATTACATTCTTCTACATGAAGATACCCAGTTTGAACTGAACCATTTGTTGAATATACTCTTTTTTTCCAGTGTGTATTTCTGGATTTTTTACAATAAAAAGCCAGGTGTCCATAGATGTGTGGACTTATTATGCCTGGGTCTTCAAATTGATTCTATAGATTAATATGTCTGTTTTATGTCAAAACTATGCTGGTTTTTATTAGTATAGCTCTTAGTACAATTTGAGATCCAGGGATGGTGAGAACTCCAGCAATTCTTTTATTACTCAGGAGTGTTAAAGCTCTCCTGGGTATTTGTGTTTCCATATAAAGCTGAAGATAGTCCTGTCGATTTCCGTGAAGGACTGTGTTGGAGTGTTGATGGGGAAATGCATTGAATCTGTAGACTGTTTTTGGAAGAATGGCCATTTCTACTAGGTTAATCTTACTGATCCATGAGCATGGGAGATTTTTCCATCTTCTGATGTCTTCTTCAATTTCTTTCTTCAATGTCTTAAAGTTTTTGTCATATAAGTCTTTCATTTACTTGGTTGGAGTTACCAAAGATACTTTATAATATTTGAGGCTGTTGTGAAAGGTGTTGCTTCCCTGATTTCTTTCTCAGTCCATTTGTCATTTGTATATAGAAAGGCTACTGATATTTGTGAATTAATTTTGTGTCCAGCTACTTTGATGAAAGTGTTTATCAATTATAGAATATTTTCTTCAATTTCTTTCTTCAGTGTATTAAAGTTTTTATTATACAAGTCTTTTGCTTGCTTGGTTAGTGTCATGCACACACACACACACACACACATGAGGCTATTACAAAAGGTATTATTTTCTTGGTTTCTTTTTCAGTCCCTTTGCATATAGGAGGGCTACTCCTATGGTGTGTGGTAATTTTGTATACACTTAGTTTGCTCAAAGTGTTTTTGCTGGTGGAGTTTTTAGGGTCAGTTATGTACCCTTTCATATCATCTGTAAATAAAGATAGGTTGACTTATTTCTTTCCAATTTGTATCTCCTTGATCTCCTTCAGTTATCTTATTGTTCTAAGTAATACTTCAAGTACTATATTGAATAGGTATGGAGAGAATGGACAACTTTGTCTTGTTCCTTATTTTAGTGGAAATGCTTTGAGTTTCTCTGTGTTTAGGATTATGTTATCTGTAGGCTGTAAATCACCTTTATGCTGAGGTATGTCCTTTGTATCCCTAATCTCCACATGACTTTTATCATGAAGGGGTGTTGCATTTTGTCAAAGGGCTCTCCTACATTTAATAGGATAATCACATGGTTTTTGTCTTAGTCTGTTTATATGGTGGAATACATTTATCAGTTTATAAATGTTGAACTATCCCTGCATTTCTGGGATGAAACCCAGTTGATCAAGATGGATGATCTTTTTGATGTGTTTTTGGATTTGGTTTGCAAGTATTTTACTAAGAATTTTTGTATATGCATTCATAATGGAAAACAGTCTATATTTCCTTGGGTCTTTGTGTGATTTAGGTATCAGGGTAACTGTGGCCTCCTGGAAGGAATTTGACAGTGTACTTTCTGTGTCTGTTTTGTAGAATAATTTGAAGAGTATCGGCTTAAATTCTTCTTTGAAAATATGGTAGAATTCTATGGTGAATGCATCTAGTCCTGGGCCTTTTGTCTCGGAGACTTTTAATTACTGCTTCTATGTGAGTAATGGTTACAGCTCTCTTTCAGTTACTTATCTGATATTTATTTAACTTTGGTAAGTGGCATACATTAAGAAAATTACCCATTTCTTTTAGATTTCCCAATATGGTGGAGTACAGGTTTTTGAAATATGTCCTTATGATTCTCTGGTTTTCCTCAGTGTCTGTTGTTATGTCCCCCTTTTCAATTCTAATTTTAGTAATTTGAATCTTCTGTCTTCACAATTAGTTAATTTGGGTAAGGGCTTGCCAATTTATTGATTTTTCTCAAAGAACCAACTCTTTCTTTATTGATTCTTTGTATTGTTTGTTTTTTTTTTAATTGATTTCAGTCTTGAGTTTAATTATTTCTTGCCATCTATTCCCTTGGGGTATGATTTCTTCCTTTTGTTCTCGAGCTTCTAGCTGTGCTGTGAAGTTACTAGGATGAGATCTCTCCAGGTTTTTCCATGTAGGCGTGCTTAGTGCTATGAACTTGTCTCTTGGAATCGCCTTCATTGTGTTTCATAAGTTTAGATTCGTAGTTTTCATTTTCATTCAATTATAAAACAGTTTTTAAGTTCCTTCTTAATTCTGTCTTCAATTTTCATTAAGTAGTGAGTTGTCTAGTTTCCATGAATCTGTAAGCTTTTTGCTGTTGCTGATAGTCAGGTTTAGTCTGTGGTGGGTTAGATAGGATTCAGGGTGTTAGCTCAGTTTTCTTATATCAGTTGAGTTTTGCTTGTATCCAAGTTGGTGGTCAATTTTGGAGAAAGTTCCATGAGGTACTGAGAAGAAGGTCTATTCTCTTGTGTTTGAGAGAAATGTTCTATAAAGATCTTGTTAAGTTCATTTGGTTTATAATGCTTGTTAGCTCAGCATCTCTGTTTAGTTTTTGTCTGGATGAATGACCCATCCTTTGGTAAGAGGAAGGTATTGAAGTCTCCCACTATCAGTGTATGAGGGTCAATATGTGATTGAAATTGTAGTAGTTTTTCTTTTATGAACTTAGGTACCCTTGTGTTTGGGGCAGAGATGTTAAGAATTGCAATGTCCTTTTGGTGGCTTTTTCCTTTGATGAGTATGTAGTGTCCTTCCCTATCTCTTCTGATTAGTTTTGGTTTGAAGTCTATTTCATCAGATATTAAAATGGCCATACCAGCTTGCTTCTTAGGTCCATTTGCTTGGAGTATTTCTTTCAGCCTTTTACCCTGAGGTGACGTCTATCCTTGATGTTAATGTATATTCCTCGTATGTAGCAGAAAGATTAATCCTGTTTTTGAATCCAGTCTGTTAGTCTGTGTCTTTTTATTGGGGATTGAGACCATTGGTGTTAAGAGTTACCAGTGAGCAGCAGTGTTTGTTGATTCCCATTATTTTGTTGCTGTGATATGGGAGTCCGTTCCCCCCACCCTTTTGATTTACTCTTCTGGGATTATTTATCCCTTGTGTTTTCTTGACTAAAACTTCAATTGAAGTTTTCCTTCTAGTGCCTTCTGTCAAGCTGGGTTTGTAGATATATATTGCTTAAATATGTTTTTTTTTTTTTTTTTTTTTTATCATGGAATGTTTTTCTTTCTTCATTTACTGTGATTGAAAGTTTTGCTCTGTAGAGTGTTCTAGGCTGGCATCTCTGGTCTCTTAGAGTTTATAGAGCGTCCATCCAGGCCCCTCTGGCTTTTAGAGTCTCCATTGAGAATCAGGTGTTATTCTAGTAAGTCTGCCTTTATGTGCCACTTGGTCTTTTCCTGCAGCTTTAGCTTTCTTTGTTCTGTAAGTTTAGTGTTTTGATTATTATGTGTCGTGGGGACTTTCTTTTCTTGTCCAGTCTTTTTGTTGTGCTGTATGCTTCTTTTGTCTGGATAAGCCCTTCTTTAGGATAGGGAAATTCTCCTTTGCGACTTTGTTGGAAATATTTTCTGTGCCTTTGGCATGGGTTTCTTCTCCTTCTTATGTTCCTATTATTTGCAGATTTGGTCTTTTTAAAGTGTCCTGGATTTCCTGAATTTTTTTTTTTTTTTTTTTTTTTTTTGCCTGAGTTTTTTAGATTTACCTTTTTTTTTGTTTTTGGACTGAGGTATCCATGTCCTCTATCTTGTCTTCAGTGCCTGAGATTCTCTTTGTCATCTCTCATATTCTGTTGGTGACGCTTGCCTCTGAGGTTCTAGTTCTTTAGTGATTGCTTCCTACTTTCATATCTTGAACTGCTTTCTTCATTTCATGCCAGTTTGTTTGTGTTTTCACAGATTTCCATAAGGTATCTGAAAAGTTTTGCATCCAGATAAGCCTCTCTGCTGACGCAGCAATCCGAACCAGACCAAATCTGGCTGAATTAGGAAAAGCCCCAGTTTAATGAGTGAAGTGTTCCCTGGTGATTCTCCAGTCCCGCAGAGAGGAGACAGGAACGAAAGACTGAAAAACAACGTGTCTGTTTTCTGAGGCAGGGGAGCAGTTTAAATACCCTGTGGGAGTGGTCTTGAGCATCTCTGGGGGAGAAGCCGTGTTCGACAGGACTTTCTGGGGGGCAGAACAGTATTCATTCATTCATATCCTCTAAAGGTTCGTGGCAGTTTGAATAGGCATGGCCCCCATAGGGTCATCTATATGAATACTTAGTTATCATGGAGTAGTACTACTTGGAAGGATTAGAAGGTATGGCCTTTTCGGGATAAGTGTGGCCTTGTGGGAGGAGGATGTCAATAGGGGTGGACTTTGAGGTTTCAGAGTACCAAGCCAGGCCCAGTGGCTCTTTCTGCTGCCTGTGATTCTAGAAATAGAACTGTTATCTCCTTCTCCAGCACCAACTCCGCCTACTTCCTTCCATGTTGATAATGGACTAAACCTCGGAAACTGTAAGAAAGCCCCAATTAAATGTTTTCCTTATAAAATTTGCTGTGGTCATGAGGTCTCTTCACAGTAGTAGAACACCACCTAAGACAAGGTTCTTGAATATATTCATAATTGCTATTTTGAAGTCCTAGTGCTTCAGCTATCTTGCATTTCTTGGGGCCTATTATAGTAGGTTTTCTGGTCCATAGTGGAGACATACTGTCCTGGTTGTTATTGATTGTGTTTTTATGCTGGTGTCTATGTATCTGGGTTTGGGATGATTATAACGCTAGTTGTTGATATCTGGTCTTGTTTTTGTTGGATGGTTTTTCCATTCCTTGGTTTCTGTTGCCCTCAGTGGATCTTAGTCTTCTGAGACTAATAAGTGGTGGGTGAGGGTTGCCTAGCATGGAATGTTTCTGGGTCCTTGTTAGGTGTGGCTACTGGGAATCCTTTGTAGCATATATTTCTAGGTATTGGGAGTTGGCATGAAGCAACGTGGGTGAGCTAGAAGGGTGGGGGGCTGAGAGGCTTCACAGGAGGGAAGAAAGCTAAGCCTGTCAAGAGGATCTACAGAGTCCCCAGGGAGTGGAGGAAGAGAGGGTTGACAGGCCCCTGTATGTGGTCTGCTCCACAGCTGGGGAGGAGTCCAGGGAATTTGCAATGGAGGACAAGAAGGAGAATGAGGATCATTTACCTGATTCTCAGGATAGCATGGCTAGGATTTCTAGGAAGAAAGTGCCTCTGATGCTGGAGGCTGAGACAAAGGGATGGGGTGAGGGAGGAAGGCTGTAGGAGAAGATCTGTGCAGTCCCTTGAGAATGGGCTAAAAACTCTGCGGTTTTTGTGACAGGATCTCACTATGTAGATCTAGCTGGCTTAGAAATTACTAGGTAGACCAGGCTGGACTTGAACTAACAGAGCTACACCTGCCTCTGCAGGAATAAAAGTGAGCACCACCCCTCAGGGTGGAAAAAGTGTGCACCACCGTATCTAGCTATACCTGGGTTTTTAAAAAAGTGTTCTGGGAATCAAACCCAGGTTGCAAGTACTTTATCAACTGAGCTATTGCTTTTTATATGGGTTTTTAATGCTTAACATGTTTCTTTGATTACTATTAAGACATTTTATAGACTACTATCATAATATATTATAATGTCCCAAATGGCCCCCCAGCAATGGGTGGAAATGTTACAGACCCACTGAAGTGATTAACAATCTGGCCTTCTAGAATGTTCTGCCATTTGAACCTCTCCTGGCATACAAGTTCCAGAGCAGGTAGGACCACTCAATGGATAGATATGAGCAAGGTGTATGTGGCTGAATCAATTTTGGGGGAAAAATATTCTGGAAGATACAGTAACACTCATCCTCAAAACCTCAGAATGACAAGTCTTTGGGATCTTACGTTGCTCCAGGGATGTAATGAAACCCCCTTGAGTAAAGTTGAGCAGCGACAGAGTCTGTGTTCCATTGTGAGAGAGGTTACCACTGGAAACCCTATAGAGCCACGTGTCTGAGGTAGTGCTAAAATCATGTACTGGACAGCAAGAAACTCCAGTACATGTGCCTTCATTATCTCTATTTTCCTTCACAATATAAAACCAAAAAACAAAAAAGAAAAAAAAAACTTATAATGTTCATTAATACTGAAAAAAACTGTTTTCTATTATTACATTAACTGAAACTTGGGAATATGTTTATAAATAATACTTACACATTTATGGGAACATATTATCTTTCTTTTTGGCCTAAGAAGAAGTAACATAAAAATGAAATAATTCCATTAGTTTATAAATATTTTATAAGGCAAATTTATTCTTCACCTTGTAAAATATACAGAATAACCTTGGTACTTACAACATTTAAAGTAAACAATTAGCGTACAATTTAATTATGATGCTGAGGGGTATGTTCAGAAAGTTATTCATGGAAAGCTTCAACTTCTTACACATAGATTTTCTAACTACCCTCTTGTGTACACTTTATTCAGAAGGGATAGGGAGCTGCAGGGGCTAACTTCCTCCCTCAGCTCCTAAGGGTGATGGCCTCCTGCTTTGGACTGACCGTGCTCAAAGCTTCCAGGTTTATGCATGCTTAGTTTGATTTTACAAGCCTTGCCTTTCTCCTGACACACAATATATCTCAGTAAGGCAGTTTAGCCACTGAGGCTGGTCCCAGAAAGAGACTGGCATAGGTTGTTCACTGGATATACAATCAGGGTAAAAGAGGTGTGTTTAAAATTTTATATGTGTGTGTGTGTGTGTGTGTGTGTGTGTGTGTGTGTGTGTGTGTATGTGTATTTTATGTTGTATATGGTGTTTTGCCTGGGTGTGTGTCTGTGCATCATGTGTGTGCAAGAGTCTACACAGGTCTGAAGAGGCATCAGAGACCCCAGAACTAGAGTTATAGACAGCTGTGAGCTGCCATGTTGGTGCTGGGAATTAAGTCCAACTTCTCTAAAAGAACAGTCAGTGCTCTTAACCATGGAGTCATCTATCTAGCCCCAGCAGGTAGGTTTTAAAATCTTATTTTGGAAAGAAAAAAAGTTGGAATTTTTGTCCTGACCAACCCCTAACTTATCTGTTTGCTGTGGGATGTTCTGTGTGTTAAATGTGTTGCTCTGACTGGTTAATAAATAAAACACTGATTGGCCAGTAGCCAGGCAGGAAGTATAGGTGGTCCAAGGAGAGAGGAAAATTCTGGGAAGTGGAAGGCTAAGGCAGAGAGACACTGCCAGCCACCGCCATGACAAGCGAGATGTAAGGTACCGGTAAGCCACAAGCCACATGGCAATTTATAGATTAATAGAAATGGGTTGATTTAAGATATAAGAACAGTTAGCAAGAAGCCTGCCACGGCAACCATACAGTTTATAAGAAATATAAGTCTCTGTGTGTTTACTTGATTGGGTCTGAGCAGCTGCGGGCCTGGCAGGTAAGAGAGATTTGTCCTGACCATGGGTCAAGCAGGAAAACCCTAACTATAAAGAGAAAACTCTAGCTGCATCTGTTGAATTTCTTTATAAAAATGCTGACCCAGCTGAGTGTGGTGGTGTACACCTTTATTACCAGCATCTGAGACTCATTATGGAGCCTTTCACTCTTTTCTTTGTTCTATTTCATCCCAAATAATTTAGTTGAGTCCCTAGTCTCAGAGGAACTATGTCAAGCAGTCAGTTTTAAAGGTTTTGTTATCTTTGGCTTCAGTGTGTCTAGACTGCGGACAACATTTGAAGGTGTTTTGTGGGCAAGTCAGAAGAACAAGTCTTCCCCCACTGTCTTCTACTCTGCCAGGCTGGAGAGGGAGAGACAGAGACAGGTGGATCTCTGTGAGTTCAAGGTCAACCTGGTCTACAGAGTGAGTTCCAGGACAGCCATGGCTACACAGAGAAACCCTGTCTCAAAAAAAAAAAGCAAAAAGCAAACATACAAACAAAAAATGCTGGCCCCTCTTGTACAAAAGGTCTACATGAAAATTAAAACAAACAAACAAAAACCCACAAAATAATGAAAATTTCAAGTTATAACTATTAACGGGAACACCAAATTTATTACGGCACAGAGAAAACAAAAACCCAGGGCCTAGGAAGTGTGGAGGAAGGGTGAGGGCATCAGGCATTAAAACTCTCCTTACTGTTCTCCTCTGGAGGGAAAGTCAACACCGCCCTGAAATTGGCTGTGACCACTGGAAACTCCAACTGGTTGCTCTGAGACTAGAGACTCAACTAAACTCTTCGGGATGAGATGGAACAAAGAAAAGAGTGAAAGGCTCCATAATGACTGGCCACACTGGGATGGCAGTGACTTTACCACGGGACAACAGATGTCCTGAGTACAGGTGCCCTAACGACTAGACTCCTGGTTTGCAGCATGCTAAACTGCGCTCTATGGGACTGTATTTTGTGTGCGTGCACTCTACAGTGATAGCAGCTTAACCCTAGAGTGATCAGAAGTGCTATGTGAAACGAAGACCAAGGCCAGACTTTAAAGGTTAACTCTCATTGAAACATTTGAAATGCTAGGAGAGGCATCCTGAGATCAAGACCGGTAGTTGCAAGACAGCAAGACACTGTCTCAAAAAAACAAACAGGAATGACAAAAAAGTTAATACAAAACCTTAGTAGTGGGTCCAGGCGTGGTGACAGTCACCTTCGATCCCAGCAAAGAGGCAGAGGCAGGTAGAGCTCTGTAAAGTCAGGCCAGCCGCCTACCCAGTGAGTTCCAGGATAGCCAGGGCTACACAGTGAGAGCCTACCTCAAAACAAAAACAGGACCCAAACAAACGTAGGAATGAAGTCACATGACTTTTAACTGGCTGATGAGTCCAAGACCCCTAAAAGGCACAACTTGGTCTTACCCGAGGATCTCTCTGGTAGTTTAGGAGAATACATGGCAGCCCAGAATCAAGGAAGTAGATTGCGTTAAAAAGGGAACTAAGGTGGCAGATGCTTTGCCCACCAGCCCTGGGGAGCTGCACCAATAAACTGGTCCTTCCACAGACAAACCTTCCAGACTGATAAGGCCGGCTCCCTGTGGCAACATTGTATAAGTAATAAGACTGATGCCACTTAATCCACTTTCTTCTGGAAACCTAAACACACGCCATAAGAAGGTAATTGCACTAATAGCTCTCCCAGACAAACATGTGTCTGACGGCAGGATCTCACTAATGGGGCCGCTGTATGCTCTTCTGAAAAGGATATACCACTCATTTAAACATTTTTAAGATAATTTTAGACTTAAAGAAGTGTTACATAAATAGCAGAATTCATGTATACCCTTTCACTCTGCTTCTACTTATGATAACATGACAGAGTATCATCTATATAAAATTTGCCTTTGTAAAGGTTGTTTTGTTTTTGTTTTTAATTAAAGAGCCCAGGGAAAAGGGACCAACATCTTTTTCAAATAATTTTTCATTTGGGGGGGACTATAATATAACTACATCATTTCTCCTCCCCCCCCCCATGCCCTCCTCTTGCTCTTTTGAATTTGCAGCCTCTTTCCTTTACTTGTTACCCCTGTGTGTGTGTGTGTGTGTGTGTGTGTGTGTGTGTGTGTGTGTGTGTGTGTTCCCAAATACGTAAGTCCAGCCTACGCAGTTGGATGACCAACTAGAGCGCTCTTCCCCGGGGAAGGCTATTTCTCCTGCTCTTGGCAGTTCTTAGTTGCCTGTGGTTTTTCTGTCTTGTGAGATTTCCACCACTAAAATGTTTTTTTACAAAAAATCAAACACTTAGAAATCTGCTCACCTTCTCTGGATAGCACCCACAAGTTACCCTGGTTGATGCTGCTCCATATTCCTTTCTTTCCTTCACTACTATGAGCTAAAATAGGTCCATTTTTTTATGATGCAACAATGAGCTATCTCTGGGTCAAAAAAAAAAAGGATTTCTCTTATAGGGAGATTTTTTCATCTTCTTCCTCCAGCTCTCCTTGCTTCTACCAGAAAGGAGGCTGAGTTAGTATTTGGGAGTAAATCAGATCCCTAATATGCTCCTTGGTTTTATTCCACAGATATCATAAATCTACCAATTTTCAGTGCTGTGCAAGGCAGTAGGAATACAGTGCCTATAAAGAGCTTATTCTTCACTTAGGGTACACAGAGACTAATCAAAGGAGTTATACAGTGAGACAGGAATCAAGGATGATGCCAAAGATTTGCCAAGGACTCAAAATTCACTTCAGTAATAACTAGAAGCTGAGAGAACAATGTATGATGGGGCTAAGGATGTTATTTTTAACACATCAAATATGAGATGTGTATTAGGTCATCATTCAAGGGCTGAGTTAATAGGAGATAAACTCTAAATGATGCAGCAAGGCCCTTCATGGGACCTTGTACCCAAAACCAGAGATGGGCACTAGACTATCTACACACGAGGTGTAACACCACCTTTCTGGGACGAGAATCGACTACCTGTAGGTTTATTTCTTGTTCTTTTTCCTTTGAGCAGCACGTTTGGCCTGAGCAATGGAAGTCTCCCACATAACATCAGAAGGGAGACCAGGCATCAACAGTCTGGATATTGAAGGGAAATGATGATGAAATCTATAAGGAGGAATGTTATGTGTTTTTATGAAGTATCACATACTACAATATTCAGTGGCACATGAAGATTGATTATACTAATATCCAACAGCTGCTGCTTCTGGTGGTGCTGTCTGGAATACTTTTACTTTAAAAAGATCGTCAGCTCACTACAAAATGGCTTCCACTGGTTTTAAGTTGCTCCTCTAGACATGAAGTTTGTTTCAGCTTTACTGTCTCACAAATTTTTCTCTCTAGAGGCCTAATCTACTAAGAAAGTCCAGACTGTTACATATGCAGTTACAGTTTGCCTATTTTTATATGTATTCTTTATTCCTCTGCTTCTTACACCCCACAACATGTTTCTCTTCCCCTTCATAAGAATGAAGCCTAAAGAAGGCAATCTTAGAGAGAGAGACTATGCTACTGAAGACAGACACATTTAAAACTAAAGACTTCTCCAGCTCATGGGCTTCCACGCCTGCACCCCCCCCACCACACACACACACTCATTTGTTCTTGTAACCTTGCTATATTGGCTGTACACACTCTCTCTTTGGTCAACACTTTCTTTCTCTTCTCTCCTTCCTCTGTCACTCTACTGTTCCTGTGTGGACAAATTTCTAAAACAACAACAGCAAAAACCCCACAGAACCAGAAATTTGGATTAAAGCCTTAGAGAGGTCAAGGAAATATGGAAAGCCACGAGCTAACCTCACCCCACCAACTCTGCAGTGTAGTGCCCTGGCACCCCAATTTGTGTAACTGTTGCCTTGCTTGCCAACCTTGACCTTGATGTCCTCCCTATGCTGATTCCCTGCCAGTCTCCACCCTCCTGAATGCTTAAGGGAAGTTCCTTGTTTGTGTATCCTGCATTTGGTGTAAACAGCTTAGATGCAAGAATGTAGAACATTCCGTAGTGAACTTCTGCCCTCCCGGGTTCCTCCATTGTGCTGTAAGCCTGTATTTAAGGTTCCCTCCCTCCTTCAATAAACAGCATTTGGCGTTCTGCTGACACGAATGACCTGCTGTCTCTTGTCTCTGTTTTTCAATCCACAGCCCCTCACATGGGGAATGGGTGGTGGTAGTGCAGCCGCTACCGCAATACTGCAGCTTCCAAGAAGAGCATTACATGCCTTGCTTTTCTGCCCTCTCATTGGCTCTTAGCCCAGCTACCTCACTTCCTCTTTCTACACAGCTCTGTCACTGTCTGTCTGTACAGACCTTCAGGTCTCTATGGTTGGTACTAGGATTAAAAACATGTGTCGGTATGGAGAGACAGCTCAGAGGTTAAGAGCACTGACTGCTCTTCCAGGGGTCCTGAGTTCAAGTCCCAGCAACCACATGGTGGCTCACAACCATCTGCAATGAGATCTGGTGCCCTCTACTGGCCTGTGGGGAAACATGCAGGAAGAACACTGTATACATAATAAATAAAATTGTTTAAAAAAAAAAAAAAAAAGCATGTGTCACCATGCTTGGCTCTGTTCCCTAGTGTGGCCTTGAACACACAGAGATCATGACTGCTAAGGGATTAGGGGTGTGTGCTGCCTGACTTCCTGTTTACTTAAAATGGCTGGCCTTTCCTCCCTGATCTCCAGGAAAGCTTTATTTATTAATACACAAATAAAATATCACCACACTCTTGCTCTCTCCTGGCCACTTCCAGTCTACTATTTTCTCTTTCTGCTCTGGACCCTTCCAGGTGCCTCTGGCTGTTCCCTCCCTCCTTTCTACAACAAAAATCTTCTGCTTAACTATACCTTGGAGCAGTCAGGTCTTCAGTTTATAAATCTGGTGCTGAAACTCTCAGGTTATACACTTGCAAGTTTGCCTCTATTGTGACCCTATGCCAATGACAACAGGGACAATGCTTTCTCACTTTGCATTTGTGCAGTATTGTCTTTCTGTGCCCCTCACATAAGCCAACAATATTAATGTGATTTAAATGTCATTTCATTTCAAATATTATTAAATATTAAATATCACCAAGCTTTTATTATGTGCCAGATACTGCTTTGAGCTCTATGCATATCAAGTTATTTAACCTCAAAGTAATCTTCACAAGTTGGCTGTGTACAGATAACAGAACTGGAGCACAGGATGGTGAAATAACTTATTCTCTCCTTCTATCTACCCATCGAACCCAGAAGGAACTTGAAGGGCTCCTAGAGGTATTGTGTCAGTGAGACATGGTGACTCACAGTATTTCTGGAATAAATGACCAATTTTAGACATTTATTCCCTCCGTTACATTAAAGATACAGGTAGGAAGGCTGGAGAGATAGCTCAGAGGTTAAGAGCACTGGATGCTCAGAGGTCCTGAGTTCAATTCCCAGCAATCACATGGTGCCTCACAACCATCTGTAATGAGATCTGGTGCCCTCTTCTGGTGTACAGGCATACATAATAAATAAATAAATAAATAAATCTTTTTTTTTTTTTTTTTTTTTTTTAAATGGTGCCAGGGAAACTTCCAGGAATCCACAAGGATGACCCAAGCTAAGATTCCTAGCAATAGTGGAGAGGGTGCCTGAAATGACCATCTCCCATAATCAGATTGGTAACTACACTAATTGTCATCATAGAACCTTCATTCAGTAATTGATGGGAGCAGATGCAGAGATCCACAACCAAGCACAGGGCCAAGCTCCAGGAGTCCAGTTGAAGAGAAGGAGGAGGGATTATATAAGCAAGCGGAGGTGTGGGTGAGGGTGGTGTGAGGATCAAGATCATGATGGAGAAACCCACAGAGACAGCTGACCTGAGCTTTTGGGAGCTCACAGACTCTAGACCAACAGCTAGGGAGCCTGCATGAGCCTGACCTAGGCCCTCTAAATGTGGATGACAGTCGTGTAGCTTGGTGTATTTGTGGGGCCCATAGCAGTGGGACCAGGATCTGTCCCTGGTGCATAAACTGGCTTTTTGGAACCTATTCTTTAGATACCTTGCTCAGCCTTGATGGGGGGTGGGGAGGAGAGGCGGTGGGAGGGGAGCTTGGTTCTGCCTCAACTTGATATACCCGTGCTTTGTTGACTCCCCTGGAGACCTTACCCTTTCTGAGGAGTGGATGGGGGCGGGGGTAGAAAGGAGATGGGGAGAGGGAACAGGAGAAGAGGCAGGAGGGGAAACTGTGGTTGTTATTTAAAAAAAAAAAACCAAAAACAACACAGAGTAGAAATTCTACTGAAACAGTTGCCTTGGCTTCGTTTCTTGGCTGTGATGACGTGTGTGATAACGTTTCCTAACGAAAGTGAAAGCATTGCTCTCCGCTTCCAATTAAGGATGTGGTACGACCAGCTCCAAGCTGCGGTTGCTGTGGCTTCTCTGATGTCATGGACTAAACCTGGAACTTCAAGCCAAGGATATCCTACACTGTAATTGAGACTAAGCACAATGTTACCTCTAACTCAGAGGGAGTACCAAATGAACAGTTCAACAAAGACACAGAGACCGTTTCTTAAGTGGAATTTTCAAGATGAGCATGGGAGATCTACAATACATCCTGTATAAACCATCAAATGTGTAGGCAAGCTAAAAGGGGAAAAAATTTAAACATACCATCATGTAGTTGCTTGAAGCTCTTTTTATTGAAAGCCCTGAGAGAAGAGAATGACATTTGAACTAATAGGTTCACCTAATAAGGCTTCTTATACCACTTAAGTCTTTTTGAGATCATACCACTTTTCACCAGAGCAGTGCCAGTTTAAATATGAATTTAATATCAAACATCAACAAAAGCTATTATCTCTCCATGAGTCATTGGCTCAGTCTGCAGTTACAGCAAGCCTTCTAAGTATTTGTCAAGATAACATGTCAACATATTTTGGTAAGCTCTGTCGAGAATTTGGTAAACTTATTAAGAGAGTTTGTATTTGTGAAATGCTTAAAGTAGCGTCTAGTGATAATTAGCAGTTTATAAGCTTTTTAATGTCAATTTCATATTGTTCCTGAATCAGGGACACTGTTTGCTCCATCTGTTTCTTTTTAACAAAAACGTGTAGCTTAGTTTTAGTTTTAGAATTTAGCTTTTTTTCTCCCCAGTAGAGTCTTGCTATATTGCCTGTGCTGTCCACAACTCTAGGTGTCAAGCAATCCTCCTGCCTCAGTCCCCTGCCCCCATGTAGCTGTTACTACAGAAATTCCTGGCCTAGAATTTGACATTTTTGTCTCTGAAAAACTGAACAAGGTGATCAAGAAGAAGGTTATTTGCTCACATTGCTTTGTACCTTTCACATTTGCTTTCTGAGACCTCGGAATTAAGGGGGTAAAAAGAGCAACTGTGTTTCATTAGTATGAATCTTAATATCTCTAATGCTAAATACTGAGTGAACTATGGGTGATAAACCCTTTCAAGGAGCTGTTTTTGGAGGCATTGTGGCATATATATTCCCATTAATTATCACTTATGCATATATTTAACTTTAATAAACAAGGTATAACTAACCTGTTATTTCTCTCCTGTTCCTCTGATCAGATTTTCAGTAAGTTAGGACCATTGAGACCAATATTTAAGTTATTTAAGAGAAAATCTATGTATTTCCTCCTTGTGAGTAAATATGCACATAAAAGAATCTTGTTTTGGCCAGATATGTTTGCTCACCATGATAGAAGCCACAGTTTCACACCTAACAGTTTGATCCAAACAGTTATCCTTGGCAGGTTCATCTGTCCAAGTGAAGACGTGCATATTTAGGCTGATAGCATTTGGTACATGTGGACAAATGGAAAAAATACAGTGGTTTATTGTACCATCATTTAAAAGCAAAACAAAATACAGACTTCCTCCAGTGTGCTTCAAGGGTAATCAGTAAATTTATAAGATTGGTAAAAACT
This sequence comes from Onychomys torridus, assembly GCF_903995425.1. NCBI lineage: Eukaryota > Metazoa > Chordata > Mammalia > Rodentia > Cricetidae > Onychomys > Onychomys torridus. Next base: position 63,987,587 of record NC_050448.1, read on the forward strand.
TAGAAACATTGACTCTTAATTACGATTTATTTTATTTCAAATTGTGTGTATATGTGGAGTTGGGTGGCGGTAGTGTCTGCACACTTGCATACTAATGATCTGGAAGCAGGAGAACCTGGGATTCCTACAGTGTGAGCAACCTGATACGGAAGATAGGAACTGAACTCCATTCTCTGCAGCACCAGTTTGTGCTCTAAACCACTGAGCTGTCTCTCTGACCCCTCTAAATCTACCTTCATCATCTTTTGAGGAAAAATATCTATTACAGTAAGAAAACTAAAAGTTATAAAGTAAGAATTTTTATAATTGTTTATTAAATCTAAGATCCTGAGACTGGAAAGTAACTAGTTCGGATAGAGTTCCTAAAACAGTAACTCTTTTACTTTCTAGTCACATGTCCCTAGGAATAAAATCGTGTGAACTTGTTTCCTGGGAACATTATCATTATTTTTTAAATCTTATTTATTCATTCTGGTTTTTTCGAGGCAGAGTATCTCTGTGTAGCTTTGTGCCTTTCCTGGAACCTGCTCTGTAGACCAGGATGACCTTGAACTCATAGAAATCCACTTGACTCTGCCTCCCTAGTGCTGGGATTAAAGGTGTGCACCACTATCACCCTGCTAAAGCAAGGGACTATTTTTTTTTTAAAAATTTTCCCTGGTAACATTAAAAACAGAAACCTTAACACAATAAATTGGTGCCATAGTAAGTGATATGATGAAATTGCAAAAAAACAAAAACAAAAACAAAAACAAAACCCAACCACTTTGCCTCCCATAGTTTTCCAAATGAGCAGTTCAAAAAATTCCATGAGGTCCTCTATATGCTTTTTATTAAAAAAGAGAAGAGAAGAGGAGAGGAGAGGAGAGGAGAGGAGAGGAGAGGAGAGGAGAGAAGAGAAGAGAAGAGAAGAGAAGAGAAGAGAAGAGAAGAGAAGAGAAGAGGAGAGAAGAAAAAAGACCATTATATTTCAGCATGTTAGGGAGGTGCTGGCACTACACTGAGATTTTAAAAGAAGATGGTTTGTCCATAAATGAAATGAATATCAATAGCTTAATTAACTTACATCTATTTAGAGCTAAAGCTATAGAAAATTTGCATATAGTTTTAAGATAATTTTGAAAAATATTAATAAACAACAATTTGAGGATATAATTTGTTTGTTTGTTTTTGTTTTTTGAGACAGGGTTTCTCTGTATAACAGCTCTAGATGTCCTAGAACTCACTTTGTAGACAAGGCTGGCCTAAAATTCACAGAGCTCCTCCTTCCTCTGACTTCCAATTATTGGGATTAAAGGGGTGCAGAATCACTGTCTGGCAAGGTGATAATTTTAAAATGTTGATTCACAAATAAATTATGGCTACTCTGAATTTGAAGCCTGTATCTTTTCTGTCCCATCCTATCCCACAGCCATTTCCAAATAATCTCTTAGAGGCTTATATTAATTACAAATGCTCAGCCTGTAGCTCAGGCTTATTAATAATTAGCTCTTACACTTAAATTAGCCCATAATTCGTATCTATGTTTAGCCAGGTGGCTTGGTACCTTTCCTCAGTACGGCATTCTCATCTTGCTTCTCTTGCTCTGGCTGGCGACTCCTGACTCCACCCTTCCTCTTCCCAGAATCCTTAGTTTGGTTTTCCCACTTATACTTCTGCCTAGCTACTGGTCAATCAACCTTTTATTAAACCAATTCAAGTGACAAACATTTACAGTGTACAAGAGGATTATTCTACAGCAGAAGGCAAGCATGCCACTTTTATTTAAAAGATACCACTTTGTTGCATGATAAGGAGAGATAAAATATCAAATGTATATTTTCATGAGCATTATAAAAATTTGTAAGAAAAAATAACTATAGCCAATGGACTAAAGCTAAAATTCCAGCTGTCATAGAATATTAGGAAACGATATATCAAACTATAGGTTAGATTCCCCTCTGTTCCTCAGCAAGTCTGTAGCTGTCTGCTCCCTCACATCAATAATGTCCATGTATTGATTTAATGCTCCTTCAGCTACTCCCGAGTGCTGGGATTACAGACATGTGCCACCATGCCCAGATTTAACACAGAACTTTTGTAATATTTACCTGAACTAAACAAGTTAGAAAAGTGTGTTCCAAAAACTTAATTGCTAAATCAAATGAACTGTCAATTTTTGAAATATTTTAAAATAAAATGTATGGTCAGCTTGGCGGTGGTGGCACACGCCTTTAATCTCAGCACTCAGGAGGCAGAACCAGGTGGATCTCTGTGAGTTCAAGGCCAGCCTGGTCTACAGAGGGAGATCCAGGACAGGCACCAAAACTATACAGACAAACAAACAAACAAACAAATAAATAAATAAATGTATGCTGCATATTACATTAATATCATATAATTTCTTTTATATCACAAATAATTATTAATCCCACTCAAATTCTTTGGTCAAATTATTCAAGTTTTATTTTCTGTCATACAGGGCCATCTCCTATATGCAGAGTTTAAGAAAATAGCATTGAACATAGGAGACAGTGGGGTTTATATAGTCTTAAAAAAACCAGCAAGACTATGGGGTTTTCAAGGATTGGGGGATTTCCAGAATTCTGGTTATGTAGGAACTTGGCTGAACATCTCAAAATTATTTGGCAGAATATCTTATTTCATCAGGGTGGAGGTCAGGGTATAGGGTGTGGAACATAACAAATTCTAGAAAATTGGTCAAGAACTGGTCAAACCCATGTTTTACAGAAAGCAGGAATGAACTTATTTTGACCTTGTAATAAGATGGTTTCTGGGTTGGGGATTTAGCTCAGTGGTAGAGCACTTGCCCAGCAAACACAAGGCCCTGAGTTCGATCCTCAGCTTTAAAAAAAGATGGCTTCTAATCTTAAGATGGAATCAGGCTAGTCGATCAATAACTTGTAATTTTATTTATTTATTTATTTATTTATTTATTTATTTATTTATTTATTTATTTAATTTTTAAGGAACCCAGAACCTTTGTTATGCTATAATCTAAAAAAATATTTTAATAAAGGAAGTATTGGATCTGGGCCTTAATATCCCTAATATTTCAGCAAATTTTAGTCTACAGGAGCATTACCATGCATATATATGAATTTTTAAAAGGTCATATAGCATATGGATGTTTCTTTCCCATGTTCCTTCTCTTCTCTTCTTTGTGGGGCTTTTGCTTGTTTGTTTTTCCATATGAGGAGAAACCTAAGATATCTAGAAAGGGCTTCATTTTGAAGAATGGAAGATTTAATATCACAGGAACAAATCTTCCTCACAAGCTTTTAGAAGATTGCCACCAGTGGAAACTCTTAACTCATTATGTTTTTATAAAACTGTTGTAGACATGGTTTTGAATGCAGTGAGTTAGTGTTTAACAGTTACATTTGATTTGCAGTTGCTCTTGGATTTCTGTTACATCAGGCCACTGCTCTTTTCCTCTGTTTTCATATGTGCTCACTGGCACTTGTTGCATGGATCCTAATCGGTCTTACAACAAAAACCCGGAGCCAGACAACAGGGTGAAAGTTGAAAGATCAGAGAAGCAGAGCAAGCCACAGCCACCACCTCCTATCTCACCGACTCCTCAGCCTGACAGAGCCTCTGCAAGAGAGCATATTCCTGTCTCCCCCTGCCTTATATTCCTTTCTCTGCCCAGCCATATCAATTCCTGTCTCAACCTTCCTAGTGCTAAGATTAAAGGTGTGCGCCACCACTGCCTGGCTCTGCCTCTACCTCCAGAGTGCTTGGGCTAAAGGTGTGTGCCACCACTATCTGATCTCTGTGGCTAACTCTTATGGCTGGCTCTGTCCTCTGATCTTCAGGCAAGTTTTATTTCTTAGATTACAAATATATCACCACAGGCAGTCATTTAGCCTGAGCTTCTAACAAGGTGTCCTTGTGACACCACAAAGTTGTTCAAGGGAAAACAGGTGTTTGTAAGAAAGTTCAACAGTTCATCTCACAGGCTGTAAAATGAACAAAGAAAAGGGGAAAGCGACCTAGAAACTTTCTGTCTGTAAGGGTATGTACGTGTGTCTGGAGGGTGAGCAGGGCAAAGAGCACCCTCTTTGTGTCACCAGTAAACATCAGCAAGGCCATTAGCCAAAGTACAGAAAACAGAGACGTTGCGACATAACCTCCCAAAAGACAGGCACTGTTTGTGGGATTCTGCAGGATTATTTTTTAAGTGCTTTTGAACAAAACACATGAAAAATCAAACAGAAAAGTTGACTCTTACACTTTACAGATTTTAAATTACTTTCCTTTTAACTCTTCTAATAAAACACTTCAGAATTGTTTTTCCAGTGACAATCAGATCTAAGTACAGGAAAGAAAAATAGCTACTTAAGTTGATATTTATTTTTCCTTAAGATTTACCTTCCTTTCTGTGATATGCCAAATACAAATCAACATTTCGTTGACCTAAAGGGTCCAGGAATACAGGAAGATAGAAATATAGAAGTAAGATAGGAATGTAGGAATAAGATAAGAATATAGGAATAAAAAGTTATAAGCTTAAAAGATGGAAGCTGGCAATGATCAGCTTTGCCAGCACATAGGGTTTAACCTTTAACTAGGCTTTTCTTGGTTTTATGATGGGCAGCTCTGTCTGCAACCCAAATGTTAGCTTTTTCCCATTGCTTTCTGCAGCCCTAGGGTTAGCTATCCTTCATAACCCTCCCCCACGCACAACCGAAACCGAAGTTGACTTTTAATGAGATCTCCTGCTTTGCGTTGTTTCATAGTCCTGCTATGGGAACCCGGCCATGTCAGGAAAAGTTGCAGGTTTGGGGCAAACATCAATTAGCTGTGTCAGGAAAGACTGCAGGGATGTACAAGCACCAATTAGCTGGAACCCTCTAAAACCTTGTTAATGGAAAATTGTAAATCCTAAAAAGCAATTTGTCTCCAAAAGTTTAACTTCGAAATTGTAAAAATTCTTTTGTCCATACCTAATGCTTTCCTCTCACTATAAAAAGGGGTTCCTAACCTCTCTCCAATTGCCACAGTCTCAGAATCCCAAACTCTGGCTGTGGCCTCAGCTAACTGATAAGCTTTTTGTGCCCCGTGGTGATTTTTTGGAATAAAATTTTGCTTCTGGTTTTAGATTGTGGTTTGCACCCCATCATTTTACGTGTTCCCCTGGACCCAACAGACTACTCTATTACAAGTAAAAGCAAACAAAAACAAATTAAAGTTTAATTGTGAAGTTTTTAAATAAATATTTAATAAAGCATTGAAATAAATAATAATCTATATAGTTAAAGAAATGTCCTACTTATTCACCAATCATGTCAGACCAACAACACACTCTCATTGCCTCTAAAAATCCACTGGAAACAACTGCTTCACAGACACTAACTCAGGCCAAGAGTTGTGTATTAATTATCACAAGAAAAGAACAGTTATCTTTGTTGCTACTTTTTTTTTGTCCATCCTTGACTTTCAGTTTCAGTTACAGCACGGCCAGTTTGAGACAAACCCTATCCCAGGGGCCAGTCTGAGGCTAGCTCTAGCCCTGGGACTGAGTCTGAGGCTAACCCTAGGCTTCCCTCTGCCTCTCCTTCCCTCTCCCCCCCCTCTTCATTTTGTTATCACCAATAAACAATGCTGAAGCAAATGATGCTCACCATAAAATCTTGTTACCTTGGACCAGCAAAAGAATTCATTAGCTACAGGAACCATGCCTAATTAGAGTCTGGCCTGTGGGACCCTCTGTGGTAGAAGGAGTGAATGGACCCAGACCCGGCAGGTTATCTTTTGACCTCTGCAAGGGTTCTGTAGGACACATACACATGTAAATTTAATTCAAGAAGTTCAAAACAACAAACCAGGAAAGCCACTGTGTGGTATGAAAGAAAATGCTCCCCCACCCCCACCCCGGATGCTAAGGAGTGGCATTATTAGGAGGTATGGCCTTGTTGGAGTGAATGGGTCACCATGGGGGTGAGTTTTTAGGTCTCCTTTGCTGGAGCTATATGCAGTGAGACAGTTGACTTCCTGTTGCCTTCAGATCAAGATGTAGAACTCTCAGCTCCTTCTCCAGCACCATGTCTAGCTGCATGTCCCACCATGATGATAATGGACTGAAATTCTGAACTGTAAGCAAGCCAACCCAATTAAATGTTTTCTTTATAAGAGTTGCTGTGGTCATGGTGTCTCTTCACAGCAATAAAACCCTAATTAAGACAGCCTCTCATTGCTTTAAAAAACTACTTAACTTATATACCTATACCAAATTGACTTTTTATAGTTGGTTATAGAACTACATGTAAGAGCTAACTGAAAGGATGATAATGTGGTGGCGCTGGTGGTGGCGCTGGTTACCGAGTGGAAAGGGTACAATCACTATAGAACCCAGTGTTAGTTTTCAGAGCTTTATTAGGAGGAAAGTGGGGGAAGGGAGAGAGGAGAGCCAGGCCTGGAGAGAGAGAAAGATGGTGAGGTGAGGGGAGAGGGGAGCAGAGCAGAGCAGGGAGGGGAGTGAGGGGTCTGCATCCGGCTTTTTAAGGTGCACATCCCCAGCGCACACTGATGATGTAAGACGCAAGACCTTTTGCTTAACTCCTGAACTGCACGTGTGTGGCCACGCGGCTGGAGTGAGGGCGGAATCCCAACACTAACCCTTAAAAATCTTTAGGAAAATATGTTCACAAACCTGATAGGTGTGACTTTAATAAAAACTAAAATACTTTACTCCTCCAAAGCCACTGTTCAAGAATGAAAAATGAAGAGCCCAGAAATATAAAAATTGTAAGCCTACATATATTCTAGGGAAATTGGAGCTGACAGCCACCGTGGACAAAGGTTAACCTTTACGATTTCCTCTACCTGACCAGCCTTATATCCCTTCAACCTTTACTGTTGTCTCTGTGTCTCCTTTTGACCCTCTGCCTTGCATTGTCTTGTATTCTTTTTTACTTTTTTTTTTTCATTTTACATACCAACCACAGTTTCCCCTCTCTCCTCTTTTCTCACTCCCTCCCACCTCACCCCACCTCACCCCCCATCCACTCCTCAGAGAGGGTAAGGCCTCCCTTGGGGAGCCACGAAAGTCTGGTGTACCAACTTGAGGCAGGACCGAGTTCCTCTCCACTGCACCAAGGCTGAGCAAGGCATCCCACCATAGGGAAAGGGTTCCAAAAAGCCAGTTCATGCACCAGGGAAAATCTCGGTCCCCCACTGTCAGGGGGCCCCACAAACAGATCAAGTCACCCAACTGTCATCCACATTCAGAGGGCCTAGTTTGGTCCCATACAAGTTCCCCAGCGGTCAGTCCAGAGTCTGTGAGCTCCCACTAGCTTGGGTCACCTATCTCTGTGGTTTTCCCACCACGATCTTGATACACACACCCTGCCTTGCTTATATAATCCCTCCTCCCTCTCTTGAACTGGATTCCAGGAGATTAGCCCAGTGCTTAGCTGTAGATCTCTGCATCTGCTTTCGTTAGTTACTGGATGAAGGTTCTACGATGACAATTAGGGTAGTTACCAATCTGATTACAGGGGAAGGTCAGTTCAGGCATCCTCTCTGCTATTACTGGAGTCTTAGTTGGAGTCATCCTTGTGGATTCCTGGGAATTTTCCCAGCTCCAGGCTTCTCCCTAACACTATAATGGCTCCCTCAATCAAGATATCTCTTTCTTTGCCTTCCCTCTTCATGCCTTCCCCAACTTGGCCATCTGATCCCTCATATTCCCATCCCTGATCCCTTCCCCTCTACCCCCTCTGCAAGTTTTACCCAGGAGATCTTATCTATTTCCCTTTCCTAGAGTGATCCATGTGTGTCCCTCTTAGGGTCCTCCTTGTTACCTAGCTTCTCTGGGATTGTAGACTGTTTTGCTTTACCTCTAATATCCACTTATGGGTGAATACATACTATGTATTCTAGGTCTAGGTTACATCACTCAGGATGATTTTTTTCTAGATCCATTCATTTGCCTGCAAATTTCATGATATCATTGTAATAATACTCCATTGTGTAAATGTATCACATTTTCTTTATCCATTCTTTGGTTGAGGGGCATCTAGGTTGTTTCCAGATTCTGACTGTTATGAATAATGCTGCTATGAACATAGTTGAGCAAGTGTCCTTGTGGTAGGATTGAGCATCCAAGAGTGGTATTGCTGGGTCTGGAGGTAGATTCTCAATTTTCTCAAAAGCTGCCATACTAATTTCCAAAGTGGCTGTACAAGTTTGCATTTCCATCAGCAGTGGAAGAGTGTTCGTTCCCCTTACTCCACGTCCTCTCCAACATAAGCTGTCTTCAGTGTTTTTGATCTTAGCCATTCTGACAGGTGTAAGATGGTATCTCAGAGTTGCTTTGATTTACATTTCCCTGATGGCTAAGGATGTTGAGCAATTCCTTAAAATGTCTCTTTTGGCCATTTGATACTCTTCTGTTCAGAATTCTCTGTTTAGATATGTACCCCATTTTTTATTGGATTATCTGGTATTTTGATGTTTAGTTTCTTAAATTCTTTATATATTTTGGAGTTTAGCCCTCTGTCAGATGTGGAGTTGGTAAAGATCTTTCCCCATTCTGTAGGCTGTCGTTTGTCTTATTGACTGTGTCCTTTGCCTTACAGAAAGCTTTTCAGTTTCAGGAGGTCCCATTTATTAATTGTTGCTCTCAGTGTCTGTGCTTCTGATGTTATATTTAGGAAGTAGTCTCCTGTACCAATGCTTTCAAGGCTACTTCCCACTTTCTCTTCTATCAGGGTCAGTGTAACTGGACTTTTGTTGAGGTCTTTGATCCACTTGGACTTGAGTTTTGTGCATGGTGGTAGATATGGATCTATTTGCAGTCTTCTACATGTTGACATCCAGTTGTGCCAGCACCACTTACTAAAGATTATTCCTTTTTCACATTGTACAGTTTTGGCTTCTTTGCCAAAAATCAGGTGTTCATAGGCATGTGAATTAATGTCCAGGTCTTCAATTTGATTCCATTGATCCACATGTCTGTTTTTATGACAATCCCAAGCTGTTTTTTATTACTATATTTATTATTTATTACTATAGCTCTATAGTAGACCTTGAAGTCAGGGATGGTGATACCTCTAGAAGTTCCTTTATTGTACAGGATTGTTTTAGCTATTCTTACATGTGTTTTGTTTTTCCATATGAAATTGAGCATTATTCTTTTGAGGTCTGTGAAGAATTGTTTTGGTATTTCATGGGGATTGCATTGAATCTGTAGATTGCTTTTAGTAAGATTGCCATTTTGACTATGTTAATCCTACCCATTCAAGAGCATGGGAGATCTTTCCATTCTCTGATATCTTCTCCAATTTCTTTCTTCAAAGATTTAAAGTTCTTGTCACACAGGTCTTTCACTTGTTTGGTTAGAGTTACCCCAAGATACTTTATGTTATATGTTGCTATTGTAAAGGGTGATATTTCTCTGATTTCTTTCTTGGCCGGTTTATCATTTGTTATAGGAGGGCTAATGATTTTTTTTAATTAATCTTATATCCTGCCACATTACTGAAGGTGTTTATCAGCTGTAGGAGTTCCCTGGTAGAAATTTTGGGGTCACTTATGTATATTATCAGATCATCTGCAAAATAGCAAAAGTTTGACTTCTTCCTTTCCAATTTGTATCCCCTTGATCTCATTTTGTTGTCTTATTGCTCTAGCTAGAACTTCAAGTACTATATTGAATAGATATGGAGAGAGTGGACAGCCTTATCTTGTTCCTGGCTTTAGTGGAATCGCTTTGAGTTTCTCTCCATTTAGTTTGATGGTGGCTGTTGGCTTGCTGTATATTGCCTTTATTATGTTTAGGTATGTTCCTTGTATCCCTGATCTCTCCAAGACCTTTATCATGAAGGGGTATTGGAATTTGTCAAAGGCTTTTTCAGCATCTAATGAGATGATCATGTAGTTTTTTTCTTTCAGTTTGTTTATATGGTAGATTACATTGACAGATTTTTGTATGTCGAACAACTGTCCCTACAACCTTGGGATGAAGCCTACTTGATCAGGATGAATGATTTTTTTTTTGTGTGTGTGTTCTTAGATTCAGTTTGCCAGTATTTTATTGAGTATTTTTACATCAATGCTTATAAGGAGATTGGTCTATAATTTTCTTAATTGCGTTTTGTGTAGTTTGGGTATCAGGGTAACTGTAGCCTCATAAAAGGAGTTTGACAATGTACCTTCTGTTTCTATTGTGTGGAACAATTTGAGGAGTATTGGTATTAGCTCTTCTTTGAAATTCTGGAAGAATTCTGCACTGAAACCATCTGGCCCTGGGGTTTTTTGTTTGGGAGACTTTTAATGACTGCTTCTATTTCCTTAGGAGTTATAGGTCTATTTAATTTGTTTATCTGGTCTTGATTTAATTTTGGTATGGTTAGCTATCCAGGAAATTGTCTATTTCTTTTCAATGTTCCAGTTTCGTAGAGTACAGGTTTTCTAAGTATGACCTAATGATTCTCTGGATTTCCTTGTCTGTTGTTATATCTCTCTTTTTATTTCTGATTTTAATTTGGATACTCTCTCTCTGCCTTTTGGGTAGTTTGGATAAGGGTTTGTCTATCTTGTCGATTTTCTCAAAAAACAAACTCTTTGTTTCATTGATTCTTTGTATTGTTCTCTTTGTTTCTATTTTGTTGATTTCAGCCCTCAGTTTGATTATTTCCTGTCATCTATTCCTCCTGGGTGAGTTTGCTTCTTTTTGTTCTAGAGCTTTCATGTGTTCTGTTAAGTCACTAGTGTGACATTTCTCCACTTTCTTTATGTAGGCACTTAGTGTTATGAACTTTTCTCTTAGCACTGCTTTCATTGTGTTCCATAAGTTTCGGTATGTTGTACATTTATTTTCATTGAATTCTAGGAAGTGTTTGATTTCTTTATTTCTTCCTTGACCCAGTGGTGATTCAGTTGAGCATTGTTCAGTTTTCATGAGTTTGTAGGCTTTCTGTGTTGCTGTTGAATTCTAACTGTAAGCCATGTGATCCAATAAGATACAGGGGTTTGCCAGGCGGTGGTGGCACACGCCTGTAATCCCAACACTCAGGAGGCAGAGGCAGGAGGATCTCTGTGAATTCGAGGCCAGCCTGGTCTACAAAGCGAGATCCAGGACAGGCACCAAAACTACACAGAGAAACCCTGTCTCAAAAAAAACAAAAAACAAAACAAAACAAAAGATACAGGGGTTTATTTCAATTTTTGTATCTGTTGAGGTTTGCTTTATTACAAAGTATGTGGTCAATTTTAGAGAAGGTTCCACAGGGTGCTGAGAAGAAGGTATATTCTTTTGTGTTCGGGTGAAATGTTCTATAGATGTCTGTTAAGTTCATTTGAGTCATAACATCTGTCAATTCCCTTATTTCTCTGTTAAGTTTCTGTCTGGCAGACCTGTCCAGTGGTGAGAGTCGGGTGTTGAAGTCTCCCACTATTAGTGTGTGGGGTTTGATGTGCCATTTAAGCTTTAGTAGTGTTTCTTTTACAAATGTGGGTGCCCTTGTATTTGGGGCATGGATGTTCAGAATTGAGACTTCATCTTGATGGATGGATTTTTTTTTCCTGTGACAAATATGAAATGTCTTTCTCCATCTCTTTGATTAATTTTATTTTGAAATCTATTTTGCTAGATATTAGGATAGCTACACAAGCTTGCTTAAGTCCATTTGATTAGAAAGTCTATTCCTAGCCTTTTACTCTGAGGTAACAACTGTCTTTGAGGTTGAGGTGTGTTTCTTGTATGCAGCAGAAGGATGGATCCTGTTTTTGTACCCATTCTTTTTGCCTGTGTCTTTTTATAGGTGAATTGAATCCATTGATATTAAGAGATATTAATGACCAGTGATTGTTAATTCCTATTATTTTTGGTTTTGGTGGTGGTGGTGGTAGTGTGTGTGTGTTTCCCTTCTTTGAGATTTCCTGGTGCAAGGTTATCTATTGCCTCTGTTTTTGTGGGTGTAGTTAACTTCCTTAGGTTGGAGTTTTCTTCCAGCACTTTCTGTAGGACTGAATTTGTGGATAGGTATTGTTTAATCTGGTTTTGTCATGGAATATCTTGTTTTCTCCATCTATGGTGACTGAAAGCTTTACTGGGTAGAGTAGTCTGAGCTGGCATCCCTGATCTCTTAAGTGTCTGAAAAACATCTGTCCAGGACCTTCTGGCTTTCAGTTTCCATTGAGAAGTTAGTTGTAATTCTGGTAGGTCTGCCTTTATATGTTACTTGGCATTTTTCCTTTGATACTCTTAATATTCTTTCTTTATTCTATATGTCTAGTGTTTTGATTATTAAAATGAGGGGACTTTTTTTTTTTTTTTTTGGTCTAATCTGTTTGGTGTTCTGTACACTGCTTGTACCGTCATAGGCATGTCTTTCTTTAAGTTGGGAAAGTTTTCTTCTATAATTTTGTTGAATATATTTTCTGTGCCTTTCAGCTGGAATTCTTCTCCTTCTTCTATTGCTATTATTCTTAGGTTTGGTCTTTTCATGGTGTCTCAGATTTCCTGGATGTTTTGTGTTAAGAATTTGTTGTATTTAACATTTTCTTTGACCAATGAATTTATTTCCTCTCTTGTATATTCAGCCTGAGATTCTCTCTTCCATCTCTTGTATTCTGTTTGTTATGCTTGCATCTATAGTTCCTGTTTGTTACTCAGATTTTTCCATTTCCAGAATTCCCTCAGTTGTGTTTTCTTTATTGCCTCTATTTCAGTTTTCAAGTCTTAAACTATTTCCTTCACCTATTTGATTGTTTTTTCTTGGTTTTCTTTAAGGGATTTATTGATTTCTTCTATTTTTTGTTTGCCTTTTCCTCCTTTTCTTTTGGGAATTTATTTATTTCCTCTTTAAGGGCCTCTATCATCTTCATGAAGTTATTTTTAAGGTCATTTTCTTCTGCTTCATCTGCATTGGGAAGTTCAGGTCTTGTTGTTGTAGAACCACTAAGTTCTGGTGGTGCCATAATTCCCTTTATGTTGTTGAATGTATTCTTACACTGTGGTCTACCCATCTCTTCCTCCAATTGGTGCAGGTGGGGCCTGTGCCTGGGGGGAGGGGTCCCTGATGTTGCAGGGAATGGTGGGGTGAGATGCTGTTGCTGGGTTGCTGGGGCTGGGATGGGTGGGGGAGGAGCATATGATGTGCCTCCCCACAGGGGGCCCTAGGGCCTAGGAAGTGGGGCTGTTCCGCCGGGAGCTTAGACACTCACCTCTTCCTCCAAGTAATGTAGGTTGAGCCTGTTGTGCATTCTTTCCAGACATGGGGGACGTGGTTGGGTCAAAATAACCTCAGGCTTTCACAAATATCTCAAACTAACACCTTGTAGTCAAAAATTGTAAATCTTGCTGGGAGGTGGTGACACACACCTTTAATCCCTGCACTCAGGAGGCAGAGGCAGGTGGAGCTCTGTGAGTTTGAGGCCAGCCTGGGCTACCAAGTGAGTTCCAGGACAGCCAGAGCTATACATTGAAACCCTGTCTCAAAAAAAAAAAAAAAATTGTAAATCTTAAAATGTAATGTGACCCTAGGCCTAAACTGGAGATTGCAAAAATTAATTCTCTCCAAAGCCTAACCTCAAGATTGTAAAATCTCAGCGGAGCAGTTGTGGCACATGCCTTTAATCCTAGCACTCAGGAGGCAGAGCCAGGCAGATCTCTGTGAGTTCGAGGCCAGTCTGTGCTACCGAGTGAGTTCCAGGAAAAAGGTACAAAGCTACACAGAGAAACCCAGTCTCAAAAAAAAAAAAAAAAAAAAAAAAAAAAGATTGTAAAATCTCTTTGGCCCACCTCTGGCTTTCACTGTAAGAAGAGACTTGAAACCTGCTCCCATTGTCACAGTAACAGGAGCCAGAACGCTGACCTTGGCCCCAGTGAGCTGAAAGTTTCTTTTTTGCCCCACTGTGTCTGGAAATAAAGTTTACTTCTTGTTGATAGACTTTGGTGGTTTGTTCCCCTTTATTTGCGCACCCCGGGACCCAACCAAAAAAGACAAGCTAAAAACTTGTAGAGTGTGTTTGTGAACCACTTCCCTGATAAAGAACATGTGTTATGCAAATCTAAGATTCAAATATTCACATTGCAAGGTTTGAGTTGGAGTGAGTGTCAGTAGAGAACAAGCAGCAATGAAGGACCATGAGAAATGATAGGTGGACAGTTCTGAGGGAGGGATGGCAAGACACACAGGCCACGCAAACAGAAGTCAGGAACGCTAAGGGAAATGTTTGGGGGGTCTGAGGGAGGGGAAGACAAGAAAGGTAGGAGGAGCAGATGGGCTAAAACCAAGCATATCCAAAGAGAACGCATTCTAAGTTAGAAAATGCTCTGACCAAATGCAATTTAGGGGAGGAAAGAGTTTATTTCGTTGCTAATGTTACAGTTCATCATTGAGTTAGGGTAGGACCGCAAGCAGCATCTTCAAGCAGAAACCATGGAGGAGGCAAACCACTGGCTTGCCCAGTCTTAGACTTTGCTAGCTTTCTTATACAGCCCAGGAGCACCTCCTTAGAGACCTGCACCTCCTAATGTCGGCAGACCCTCCTACACCATTTAACAATCAAGGCAATCCCCCATAGATATTCCCACTGGCCATTCCCCAATGGAGAACCCTTTCTAGGATGATGTGATGGTTCATGCTGGCTGTCAACTTGACTACATCAAGCAGCTGGGCACACCTGAGATTTCTTGATTGGGTCATTTGAAGTAGGAAGACCTACTCTAAACATGGGCCATATGTGCTTGCCCTCACTCTCACTGGCAAATTTATCCATCCTGTTTCTGAGACATTCTTTCCCTCTTATTAGAACCTACTTTGGGGGGATTAAAGGCCAGCAGCTCTCTAGGAATCCTCCAGGACTCCAGAACCAGATTGGAAGTGCTGAGATATCTACTTTCAAGGACTGAACGACTACCAGATTCTTGAGCTTTCTATCAGTGACAGCCATTGTTGACCTACCCAGACCACAGCTTGTAAACTACTCTAATAAAGCCCCCTTTAATATCCATTCTATCTGTTCTATTCCTTTAAAGAACCCTGACTAATACAGTGACTCTGGGCTGTATCAAGCTGACTATTAACACTAACCAGGACAGCCCCTGGGAACATATTTTATAACCTAACAGAAAAGGAGCTTGAATAGCTCTTCCCTAAATGGGTAGGTAATGTGGCTTCCAGAATTCATAGGTTATTAATCTAAAGTCTCAGCACCAGTTATAGAATACCTCCCAATGAGTTGTTAGCTAGGGAGCCCCTGCCCCAAAACAATACAGGACATTGCCACTTCTCTTTGCTCTTTGCAGTAACCCTATTGCTGAAGATAACACACACTTTGGATACAGGACACGGAAAGCCAGGTGGAACCGTCTTCCACGCTGAGTATGCATAGTCTAGGGTTGCTATGACGACTGCTGATGGAGTGTCTGTCTAATCTAGCGGTGGACCCTGTATACCTCAATACTGACATGCTAAACAAAATGGGCACACAGGTAGGATAATGCCATCACTGTTCTAGGAGTGTAACAAATTGCATTCTGTTTTGATCTCTGTCAATCCATGACAGAGAATGTAGGCTCTGTTAAACCTGTTAAAAACTGGTGGCTAGCGAGGTCATAAACCATGTGAAAGAATTTGCTACTGACGTTTGCTAAAGGAACATGTGGCTACACAGCCTTCAGAATTCTTACGTTACACATATAGACAAATGCTGCTCTCAGCCTTAGTCAGAAAGACCTCATGGCACTGAGTGATGCTCAAAGCAGAGAGTCATAACGACCAAGTACTGAGAATAATGAACCGCAGAGTGCTCGGTCCTAAATAAGGCATCTATACCATCCACTCTGAGGCTCAGGGGACATGGCAACAGAGGGACAGACAGACTGAGAGGCTGGGGACGCACACCATATCACACTGTCCTTTGAGCATCCCATGGCTGTGGAAGTGAAGAACACAGAGCTGCCAATGTCACCTACACAGACATGGAGGCAGGAGTCGAGGACCAGGGAGAAAGAGGCCAGCAGTCACCTTCAGTTCTCAAGCCGGGACAACAGATGAGAAACGAAATGGGTCAGACCAACTCTCTGCTAGCTTAGCTTTTCCTACTTCTCTCCACAGTGCGTCAGCCTCGGCTTTTAACCCCTTCTGTGGCCTGAACCTTTTACTCGGTCCACATGTTTTCCCAAGGCAGAATAGAAGGAAACCTTAGGGAACATGGGAAGAGGAAGCAGTCCTTTACCTTGGGATCTAGTTTGCACTTCTTGCTAGTTGACAGTCAAGAAACAGAGTAACTGATAAAGCCAAAATCGCTGACAGAGATTGTGCCTATTTCTTCTCTAAAGACATCTCTGTAGCACGAATCTTGTCTTTTGTTTGGTTTTTTTTGAGACAGGGTTTCTCTGTGTATCTTTGGTGCCTGTCCTGGAACTCACTCTGTAGACCAGGCTGGCCTCGAACTCACAGAGATCTGCCTGGCTCTGCCTCCCGAGTGCCTGGCAGTAGCACGAATCTTAACAGGTCTTATTAATAAAATCAAACCCGGAGCCAGGTATTGGGGTGAATTCTGGAAGATCAGAGAAGCAGAACAAACCACAGCTACCTTACCTCGCCAATTCCTCAGCTGATCCTGTTTCCTCAGACTGAAAGCCTCTGAGTCCTCATCCAAATGGATCTCAGCTGAACTGTGCTAAAAGCCTAAAAGCTTAACCAGCTCTAATTCCCTGTCCTCACACCTTAAATACCTTCTGCTTCCTGCCATCACTTCCTGGGATTAAAGGTTCTTGTTACCACACCTGGTTGTTTCCAGTGTGGCTTTGAACTCACAGAGATCCAGACAGATCTCTGTCTCTGGAATGCTAAGATTAAAGGCGTGTGTGCCACCATTTTCTAGCCTCTGTATCTAGTGGCTGTTCTGTCCTCTGACCCCAGATAAGTTTATTAGGATGCACAATATATTGGGGGACACAATATATCACCACATTTCCCCTTTTTTTTTGTCTAAAATAATAAAAGAAGCTTACAGTCAAGAATTACATAAACAATGTCTAGTCCATTATCATTAGACAGATTCAGACAAAAAACTCCATTATATATTAACAATGTCCAGTCCATTAACATATGACAAATTTAGCTAAAAATTTTTCATTACTTATCCTATTCAAAACAAGTAGTTCCTTTTTAAAAGTAGATTCAATAATCTCCCTTTTTATCTTATATCCATAGTCTCTCTTTTCTTTTAGTGGATCAAAAAAAATCTACCTTTTATCTTATCATTTCTATAACAGTATCTCAAGTAACATCTCAAGTAACAGTATGCAAAGCAAACTTGTACTTACTTGGGGCCACAATGCTTGTAAGCTTGAGTTTTTCTGTAACATTCCTCTCTCATTCCTAAGTCTTAATAATGCACCTCAAAAACACCTTTACAATTTCATTTAAGAGAAACCAAACCAGCTCATACTTTAATTCTGTTTCAACCTTCTGACTGTTTTGAACTTGCATACAATGTATACATATACATAATATAATGTATTATGATTGCATTCCCCCTCTCCCCATTTCTTTTGAATCCCGACCCCATTGCTGCTGAGCTTTGGAGATTCATAGATTCACGTAGGCAGCCAAGTAGGTGTCTGTATTGATAGAGCCCAGTAGAAAATTAATCCCAAGAGTTAAACAATAATAAGTAAATGCATATTGGTAATAGGAAACTCCACATGAATCCCCATTGCTAAAGGAGAAAATTCAATGAAGAACAACTCGGAAGGATGAACTGAAGCCTATGCTGAAGGCTTCATTGGAAAAGCTACTACTGGTAGGTTCCTGGAGTTGTAGAGAAGTTTACCAATTTGTCATAGTCAGAGCTGGATGCAGCCAACAGAAGACCTGAAACTAACCCTGCAGGCCTCAGGCAGAGGCATCAGGGGGACTTCAGGAGAGACCTGCAGACAGTGTATACAGGTATACTCAGGGTATGCACAGCAGTGCCAAGATCTAATGCTCCCGGTGCTGGCTTTCACCTTAAGAGGGCCATGAAATGCCAGTTGCCGAGATGGTCTTAGGTATTATACCATGTTGGACTTTACCATTCAAGACAACAGGGAGCTGGAGAGAGTAACAAAGAAAATGTCAAGAGTCCTCAGGAAAACTAAAGTATGCAGACCGTTGGAGTCATGTGAAGCGGGACTCTGGAGGGCGGCCTCCGGCAGCACCTCTGCTCCACCTTGCAGAAACAAACTGTAAAAAGGCACTTTCCTCCTGCTGCACCTCTTCAGGGTGACACAGTGAAAAACACCTAAACCCTGGGATGACTTTAAAGGAGTTCCTTGTGCTAGGAAAGCTCTCAACAATGGACACATTATTCATAAACTGGATTCAAATGCTGAAGTTCACAGAAAAAAAAAAAAAAAAAAAAACTATACCTATATTAAAAATTCTATAAGGCTGGTTGACTTCTGTGATTGTGGAGAGATGGACTGCCACAAGTTGGGAGCCAAGTTCTCTTTAGATCCATTAGTAACAAGTTATTACCTACCTCTGTGTGTGAACTAACATCATTTAGACTATTGGGTAAACTGTTTGGGAATATAAACATATATCCCTAGTTTCCACAAACCTAAGCTAAAAAATGACATCCTACACCATCTGAGGTCTGAAAAGCAGACTTCCCTGCTTCGTAGTAAGTAACCCACCTACTTAATGTTTTTTATTGATACATGTTTAAGGCACATGCTGCTCTTTCTGTACACTGCACTGTTTTAGAATCTATAAGGAGATACAATGGTTTGTTTGTCTTTTGGGTAGATAACACCTTTAAGACTATCATCTTCCAAACTAAAAATGTTACAAATCATGTCAGTCATATTTCATCACTGTGACAAAAGTCTCTGGAAAAAGTAGCTTAGAGATGGGAAGTTTGATTCATAGTTTCACAGGGCTTGGGGGTAACTTTGGCCCCATCATGTTTGCTGGTGAGAGGCATAAGGGCGAGGGGCATGCAATGGGCAAAGCTACTAACATCATGGCAACCAGGAAGCAGAGAGGGAGCAGAGAGCAAGGGCCCCATCGTCTCCCTATAAACACCCTGGAAGACATCATGAAAGTTCCCTCTCTTATCCATCTACTCCCCAGGTCTCAGGTTTGAGACCAGAAACTTGGGCATTTCAATTGCCTCTAAAACAGATGGCATTGTCAGTGATTAGAAGTCCTGTGGTAAACAGGATGTCACAGATTTTTAAAATAAGATTTAAAACAGAATAATGACACATTGCCAAGTTATTCTAGTTTATTTCCAAGTGCTGGGCTTCCATAGCTAAACTAAATGTAATGCCTTTCAGGAAGTGATAGATCTACACAAGCCACTTATAACTTATTTCCAGATTATAGAAACACCCATGTTGGGGGTTTTAAGTTGCTTCAAAGAAAATGAAACTAGATGGGAAATAGACAACAATTATTGAAGCTTCTTTTCCCTTCTTCCTGTCTCATACACAGCCTGAGTTCTAGAACACCCCGATATGCCCTTAGTATAATACAAGATAAACCAAATAACATTAAATATTTCTTCCCTGACAGTTGAAAAGAGTAACAATTTGCTCTTGTTTTCAAGACTCTTGTCGCCCAGAGAGGTCAGTGATTTTATGCTCCTTCAGTAAAAAGTACAAGGCACGAATGCCCTGATCAGAGAACTGGTGTGTCTACTCTGGCTTTCAAGGTGGTTGCTTTTCCTGATGCTCTTGAAGACATAACCTCTCTTTCCATTTCCCACTTCCTGGCAGCTGCCCAGATATCCAGCTTACCTGCTCTACTGTCTTCTTTCTCAGACTACCAAAAAAAAAGTCCTTGAGTTCCCTTCTAAGTCAATGAATTATGTTACTGCAAAAGGGACGTTGTGTCCCACTATGACAGTACGAACCCATTATACCCACTTCCTTCTCCTGGGCCTGACCTGCTAATGTAACTACTATTTCCTGATAGTGCCATGGGCTGAGAACCAAACCATCAATACATGGGGCCTTGGGGTACATTCTGGATGCAAATTATAGCAATGTTTTAGGGAAATATCTTAAGGGGAGTGGTTTGTTTGTTTGTTTGTTTTTTTAACAAAATAGGTATACTGTGACTTCTTTTTAAATACAGTTACTCCATGTAGAGCCTCAAGAGACCTCCTAATTTTATTTGAAAGAGAATACACCCTTCAGTCACAAATGCATATTTACAAGAGAGACTATGTCCTAAAATTGTCACTGTGGATTTAGGACAAACATCTTTTTTAAAACGGGCCACAGAGTGGGAGCCCTTGGGCTGTCATTAGATCCACATTCAGCAGGCGTGGATCTAAGATATCAAACAGTGCCAATATTTGCAAATATTGGAGTTTACTTTTTAAAATCTGTATGTCACCCCTCCCCCCCCCCATCCATATTTCTAGTTTTCTTGAAAACTGCCGAGTTCAGCCACGTCGGCGCTGGACATTTGCCAACAAACCCTGAAGTGTCTGTCCATTTGGGCAGGATGCGAGCTTTCCTGTTCAGTGCAAATCCCATAAAGCACTGCCCACAGCTTGCTCTCGGCGGGTAGGTACATTTGCAATCATGTTTGTTCCCAACCACCTGGGCTTATAAACTTGCAAGACAATGAAAAATAAATTAATTTCTTTGAAATACATGTTGAAAGGGTGTGCTGGTTGCTCCTTGCTTCTTCAAGGTTTTCCCCCTTTTCACCTTCAGTTCCTGAGCGGAGGAGGACCAATGTCTTTGAAGCTGGAAGGTCTGAGTGTCAGGAGAGACAGGGGTCAGGAAGAGCTTCAGATGTCTCGATAGGCTCTGTGACAAAAGAGAGGCCATTAGGAAAGGAACCGAGGGAACAAAGGAGGGAGGTGGAAGAAAGGCGCACGCACGCGGAAAGGGGAGACTTACCGGCGCTGACGCTTCCTGATGTAGCAGAACCCAAGACTGGGCAGAAGTATCACTACTACCACTGCCACGACCGCGATGGTAATACCCACGGCCGAATGCCCGCCATCTGCTTTGGAAGAATACGAGGTATCTCTAAACAAAGAACCCATCCCATTTCGAGTTCCCTACTCTAAGCGCATTATTCCTTCCTTCATTTAAACTCTGTCCTTTTATTCCTCATGAGTTTAGACTGGCCCTCTTCTGACAGGATGGCTGCATGCGATCCGGACAGATGGGACTTCCTGTGTGACTCTGGGTGGTTACCCTATCCTAGCATCGACGTCTTCATCCATAGTCTGAAGAGCAGGACTTACTTCAAAGCTCAGTGATGAAATGAAAGGACACACCAGCAGCAGAATGGTCCGTGCTTACACAGGGGGCTCTCAAAACACTCTGGCTCTGCTTTGGGCCTTGGGCCCTCTACTCGGGGGAATGGGTCCTCCTGTACTGCTTCGCCATCTGCCTCTGGATCTCCCGAGTTTCTGGATCTCCTTTCTTCTTATATATAGAACATCTTACCTCCAATTTTTTGGGATTTCTTTCTGTACCTAGAATTCCCTTCTTCTATCTCTTCTATAATCATTAGGGGTTTCATCTCTGAAACTAGGTTTGTTCAACTCTCGTTCCATGCTTGAAGGGTACCTTTACTCACTCTCAGCACAGGATACGTTTTTTTGTTTTTTTGTTTTTTCTTACCCCAGTGGAGGATCATGACCTGCCCTTCTAGACTGCTGTGTTTCACCCAGCAGGCCAGGCCAGCCACCTCTCCAGCCTCCACATCCAGGGTTGCTCGGAGATACCACGTCCCATCAGCATTGGGCAGGATGTCACCTCTCTGAGTACTCTTTTGCTCCTGCTCACCCTTCATCCACATGACCCACACAGGCTTTGGGTGGAATCCAGAGACATGACACAGCAGCTGCCGATGGCCATGTGTAGTACTGAGGCCACTGGACAACCAGGCCCTGGGCTTCTCTGCATCCAGCAAGAGGAGAAAAAAAAATCTTGAAGCAAGAACAGGTATATTAGAGACTCCGGGCCTCATATCAAGTTCATGCTTAAATTCATTTGGGTCACTGTGACTAGGGAAACCATCCTTGGCTCTTCTACCCTTTCCAGGATCCAAGTGTCCTGTGAACAGCCCTTCTCTGTACTCTGGAACACCCTGAGTTCAGCTGAGACAGCATGTCTCAAATACCACCTGGCTCAGTTCTGATACTCAGTGTTTAACTCAATTCCTAGAATCCAAGAGTGACTGTCTTTAAAAGAACAAACCCCACAGGCCTTATTCACCTCCTCCTAGGCCTTGCCCTTTCTCTAAAGCTTACAGTGATGGGAAAACACAGAAACGATCTACATGGGGTGAGGAGAGCAGGCTGACCTTGCTTCTCTAGATCTGGCTTCCCTGCCTCTAGGAGATCACGGACAAGCCGGGGGCAGGTGTCATTCAGAAGCTGCTGAATCGTTTCCCTGGTCCCTAGATCACCGTTGAGCACTCTAGTGACCATCTCCATCCAAGGTGGGGCCTCTGGGACCCTCTGAAAGGAAGTTCCCTGAAAACTCAGGATATATTCTCCTTGAAATGCTACATGGAAAAAGTTCTCCGAAGCATTCCCAGAGTACACTTCACACCCAGCAGACAGCTGGATCTCAATGGGATCTGTAAAGAGGAATGGGTAGAGATCAAAGGATGGTTAAGAAGAAGAAATTGGCATGAAGATAATAGTTAGGTCTCAGTGGAGGGAAATGATCTCGGGTGTCCTGACTAATTTTCAGAAGAGACAAGGATCTCTCTAGACAGAAGTGAAAATCGTAAGGGCAGAGAAAGCAGAGACTCCCTCATCCGATGACCCCACAGTTACCCAGTTGGGGTTGGGGAGTCTCTCTCACCCGTGGGGTACCTGTTCAGGGTTCCATCCCTCCACTCACAGTGTACGCTAGGCACCATTTTGACTAATTCCTGTATGTCCCTGGTAAAGCTGCTTCGATACACTTGAAATAAACGCTGCAACTTCTCCCACTGTTGGTGACTGAATTTGCCCTGGGACCACGGCTTCACGAAGCTGATGGTGTCTGAGGCATTATTCCAACGGTGCGTTTGCAGATCCCCCAGCCAGGCCAAGCCATCTGTGCGTGAGCAGCTACTGTTGGCGAAGGAAGAGATCTGCAGGCATCGGAAGGGGAAATTCTCTTGCTGGCCTGGAAACAGTGAAAACCGAATGAGCGTAGCGAGTAAGTGACCAAGTCGGCAGACGGGACTATTAGGAAAAAGAGCAGCCTTTGCCGGGCTTGGGAAAGAGAGGCGCAGGGTAGGGTTCGGAACTGCGTTGGGCTCAGAGCCTGAACCGCACAGCGTTCAGCCCATTTGTGGGCTCCAAGGCCGCCAGAGTCCCACCTCCACACGCCCACAACCTCCCAGCGCTGCAGCTCCTCAGGCACTCTCTTCCTCCTTCTCCAGTCCCTTCTGTGTGCGCGTCTTCTCACCTTCAGATTGTCCCCAGACCCGCGCGAACACCCAAAGCAACAGGCACGGTAGGAACCGCATGGCGCGAGGGGTCTGCACAGCCCTAGGCCCCGACTTCAGCATCTTACTCTTCACCCTGAGTACAAAGGCTCTGTCTGGGACTTTTGGCGCAGTGCCGGCCAAATCCGGAAGCACCGGATTGGCAAACTAATTACTCTTTTTACAAAGTCATCCCCCTCGTGGTTGGGTGTTAGAGTGCAGTTAGTCCCACTACACAACCAACTTTTCTCAGCTGTCGTTCTATTACACTACAGAAAAAGGTTGATGTAGTGGGAAGCTGTTCCAGCTTTGACCTGGAAGTATTACCCCCATTGAGGTTTCGTTAGCTGTCACGCCTTATATAAGAGACACGAGATCCTGGCTGGCTCCCTTAGCTTCTGGATCCTGGACTCTGGAGGCAGACTGAGCAGAGTTCTCCAGAGAACACCGCTGGACTGCGCTTCACCTTTCCCAGACCCTGCAACCTATCCCTTCACTTTGCAAGTTACCCCACAAAATAAACCTCTCCTTTTAACTATGTGGAGTTGCCTTAGTATTTCAACCAATAGGTTGAGATCGGTTTTTTTTTTTTTTTGCCATCTCAATGTTAAAAGCAAGACATAAGGTCTTGTTTGTGTTACAATTCCGATGGTATTAAAAACGCAAGGAGAGAAAAGGAGAAAAGTTTCGAGCAAGCTAGCGGTGGCGGTTTGCAGGCGCGACTTCGTCTTACACTTGGCAACTCCTCCCAGATCTCCATACGTTAAAAAAAAAAAAAAGGGTAGGCGTGGTTCTCGCAGTGGTACTTCACCTTCACAGCATCCATATCCCCACAGTCTCCTGCGTCCATCCATGTTCCCCAGACCTGGGTCTCTTCTCCCCGCCTTGTCTCTCCTGTGTCTTCCCTAGCTCCAGTTTGGGAGAGCACAGGCGCGTTTTATTTATTTATTTGTTTGTTTGTTCGTTCGTTCATTCATTCATTCATTCATTTATTTATTTATTTATTTATTTGCGGTATATCAGGATTTGTGCAAATTGAAGACTTGCGGCATTCCGATGTGAAGAAAAGCTAAAAGTAACAAGCTGTGCACACTCAAAGGGCTATAGCACAGGGGAAACATGTGCTGTATACCTGCATACAGGCAGGCATCTCTCCTTTATCCCAGCACCCTTCCCTCTAGCTTGGCCTTGCCCACTAGCTAGCTCCTTCCTCCTGGTTCTGAGAAGAGCGGTCGGGTTCCGCTGTGTGCCTGTGAATCTGAGTGGCCATGTCCTATTTCTCACGCTGAGAACAGGCAGTGACAAAACAGTTACTCAGAACTTGGAGTAACCCCGAGAAAGAAGTCATTATTGGTAAAGCAGACCCCCAATACCATCTTCCCCGTTCCTTTCAGTCACTCCATTGGCAGCCTTGCTCCATCTTTCTGTCTTGTCTCTTAAGTGGATCCTCTTTTCTACATCTCCACCTTCACCATCACCCTAACCTTGTGCTTCACCCATATGAAACAGCTTTCTTGAGAAGAAGAAAAAAAACATCATCAGTACGGTGCTGCAGGCTGCAGGACTATATCATAAGAACTCAGCTGGTTATGGCAAAGTCACTGCCTGGAGGGATCAGGGAATTCCTCCAGAGGAAGCCAAATCCCAAGGAGTTTTTGGTGTTACTTGGCTTGTTATATATCAGCTGTCTTTTGTTATGAAAATCATGTGTGCCTTCATAGTTTTCCCAATTGATTTTTTCCCCTAGAAGGGCTAACAGTGTGGACTGATCACTCTCTGGACATACATATTCTAGGAATTTGGAGAACAGCCTCAGGAAAGGCTTTCTCTGGAATCAGATATCTATCTCCCTTAGCCACTTTTCAAGGACTACAGGAAACACTGCCCAGGTGGGTGCCCAACTTCCGAGGACTAACAATAACAGCCCATATGCAAGTCTCCTGACTTAACATAAATTCCACAGGGGGACATCGCCTAGGTCAGGGGGACATTGAGTAATAACTTTACACAATTTAGCTCGGACCCTCCCTTCTTATACCAGGACTTCCAGGGCACGGGACAGAGAAGAGAAAAGAGAATGGAAGAACTAGATGGGTAAGAACTTGAGAGGAACAAACTGAGATGGGGAAGAACTAGATTGAAGGACTAGAAGAGAGGACTAGAGGAATGGGATGGAAGACGAGGAAGAACCAGATGGGGAAGAACAAGATGAGGAAGAGCCAGATGAGAGAGAAGGAGACAGGAGAGGAGCTGATAGGGGAAAGAACTAGATGGATGAGAACCTATAAGGGACAGAACTAGATGAAGGAATTAAGATAAAACCTAGAGTGGATAGTAGATACATCTAGAGAGAAATCAGGCAAGAAAGGAGCTAGGCATGAGAGCAGAATAGAAGCTGCGTATAGAGAAAACTCTCACAGAATAATAAAGTGTATGAACTAAGGAGTTTTGTGTATAGATTCATTTCTTTTCATCAAAGATTATCAGCTGGTTGTAGATTCTTCCCGGACCCTGGGAGGGCACTATGGAGGGGCTGGACCCCTATAGTCCTCGATAGTATGGCCTATAGGATCATCCTGGCCCTGCTCTGGTTTGCCTTCAAGCACCAAATGAGACCCTGTTCTCAGCCTCACAGACTTCAGTTCCTTACAGCTTCCTCCTGCCTAAGATCTCTGCACAAATAGGGACCTTGGGGGAACTCTTGCCTCCAAGTCCATGCCTAGTGGTTTCCACTCAGACTTCAAACTCCAATGCCATTTCCTCAGGAGAGCCTTCTGAAGCTTTCCAGGCAGTGTGAGTGAAGGCAGGGGAGCTAGCCAGCCTCATCTCCACACCCTGTGCAATAGCTAACTTTGTAGGCTTTTCTTCCGAACACATCATTGGTGTGATCGTGGAAATGTTAGTTTCTCTGCTTCTTTGTTCTCTCTATAATCAGCTGGAGGGATGTCAGAACATAAGGGCCGCATCTCCTGACTGCCATTCCTCCCATTCCGTCTTCATTACCTTTGTTCCTGCTATTCCCACTGTTAGAAGAGGACAGGCTTTTCACTCTATGCTGGGATCTTGGGGGTAGCTCTAATCAACCAGACCTTATTTTACTCAAAGTTGCTCCAAAAACAGTTTTAAATGACTGAAAAGTTTTGTTTAAAAAAAAAAAAGTGTTATCAAGGCGTGGTGGTGCATGCCTTTAATCCCAACTCTTAGGAGGTAGAGGCAGACTGATCTCTGAGTTTGAGGACAGCTTGGTCTACAGAATGAGTTCTAGGACCACCAGGGCTACACAGAGAAACCCTATCTTGAAAAACCAAAAAGAAAAGAATACATACATATATATATATATGTGTGTGTGTATGTATATATACATATATGTATACATACATATATATGGCTAAATATATATATGGTTAAAATAATTATTTTTATTTAGTTAAAAATATTTTATTTTTTTTATTACAACATAATTACATCATTTCCCTCTATACTTTAACTTCCTCCATTTCTTCCCATGTCACTTCCCTCTCCACACTCACTATCAATTTACTGGCCTCTTCTTTTTTTATTATTGTTACACATACACACATACACACACACACACACACACACACACACACACACACACACACACACAAATTACTACTACATATGCAGTCCATTCACTGCTGTTACTAAGTACATGTTTTCCGAGCTTACTGCTTGGTATTGTATAACCACTTAGGGGGTCTTCTCCCTGGGGGAAGAATACTTCTTTCTCAACACCTCTTGGTTCTTTATCTCAAGGCAGGGCCCTATGAAATTCTCCCCACCTTCAGTATTAGGATGTCTATTGTTCAGAACTTGTTGATCAGCCATGTTGTTGAGGTATCATGGATGAAGCTTCCCTGTCATTCCTAGGGGACACAATCTCACAGCATTTTCTTGCCCTCTGGCTCATACAATCTTTCTGTCTCCTCTTCCATGATGTTCCCTGAGCCCGGAGTGCAGGAGTTGTACTGTAGTGTGTCCACTGGGACTGATCAGTTGTTCTGCACTTGGACCTACGTGGTTCTCTGAAATGATCTCTGTTCTTGGGTGATGGGTGTAGGGACAAATATCTAGAATGCAGTTAGGGATTATGCTGGTTCAGTGAAGTGGCGGTGCGGGGGCTGGGGGGGGGTAGGTTCTCCTCTGAGATTTGTGACCTTACTAGCCCTGTGTAATCTGCTAGGTTTCCAGTACCAGGCACGATCTCCCTTTTGTTGAGTGGGCCTTATGTCCAATTAGAAAGCTGTTGGTTATTGCCAAGACATGAGTAACACTACTGTGTCATTAGAAATATCATGTCTTGCTGGTCATTGTTGTGGTTCATAGACTTCACATCTGGGAATGACCATTTTGCCTACATCCCTTCCTTGGCAGCTTGAATAGCACCTTCCGAAACTATGAATGCTAGTCCCCAGGGAGGAGGCTTTCAGGTCAGATCCAGCTTGAATCTTTTGAGTCCTGTGTCTGAAGTGCATGGTGTCTTCAGCAATAAGGACTTACCTTCCACCTCTGGCAGGTGACCAAGAACAGCAGTAATAGCCTATCTTGTCTGGGGAGTCTCTTGCACTCCCCTTATCAACAACTCCTATGGAGATTCCTCATGCCTGTCTGCTTACGTGTATTGTATGTAATTTTAGGTAAATACAAAGTAACGCAATTTCTTAAGGCTTTTTCAAGCATCCTTGGTGTTATTTGTCCAACCTCCCTCTCTGCTTCTGTATTGCCCTGCCCCTTCCCCAGGAGAGCCCCTTGCCTGTTCTCATTTCTCCTTTCACGGCACACACATTCAGTATTCCTCTTTCTAGCACCCACTTCTGTGCTGGTCACTGTCGAGTCAACTTGACACAAGATGGATCCGTTTTGGAAGAGCGAGCCTCTGGTGAGAAAAGACCCCCACCAGACTGGCTTGTGGGCAAGCCTGGGGTGTATTTTTGATTGGTGATTGATGTGGGAGGGCCCAACTCTCTAGGAGCAGGGCTGGTAGTCCTGGGTTCTCTAAGAAAACAGGCTGGGCAAGCCATGAGGAGCAAGGCAGAAAGCAGCATCCTTTTGTCCTCTGCGGCAGCTCCTGCTCCCTCAGTGCTGTGAGTTTAAACAAACCCTTTCACGACTGTTTCTGTTTCCTTAGGGGATATAGGTCCATTTAAATTGTTTATCTGGTCTTGATTTAATTTTGGTATGTGGTACCTATCTAAAATCTGTCCATTTCTTTTATGTTTTCCAATTTTGTGGAGTACAGGTTTTCTGACCTAATGACTCTATGGATTTCCTCAGTGTCTATTATTATATCCCCCCCTTTCATTTTTGATTTTGTTAATTTTGATCTTCTCTCTCTTCCTTTGGTTAGTTTGGATAAGAGGTTTGTCTATCTTGTTGATTTTTTTTTTTTTTTCAAAAAACCAACTCTCCGTTTCATTGATTCTTTGTATTGTTCTCTTTGTTTCTATTTTATTGATTTCAGCCCCCAATTTGATTTTTTTCCCTTGGTCTACTTCTCTTGGGTGAGTTTGCTTCTTTTTTTCTAGAGCTTTCAGATGAGCTGTTAAGTCGCTAGTGTGAGGTTTTCCCAACTTCTTTATGTAGTAGGCATTTAGTGCTGTGAACTTTCAAGAGGAGGGGAGGGAGAGCCGGGTTGGTGTGTAAAAGGAAAGAAAAAAATTTTTAAATAAAAAATTATAAAATTAAAAAATAAATAAAAATAAACAAACTCTTTCCTCTCCAAGTTGCTTTTGGCCATGGTGTTTAATCACAGTAGTGGAAACTCCAAGACACCCTCTCACAGTGCCTTTCACTGTCCTACCTTCTGTGGTTACTCTGTGTTATACGCTCACATCTGAAGTTTGGGGACTATGAAAGAGGAGCCAGAACATGCCACGCTTGTCTTTTGGGGTCTGGTTTACCTCACTCAATATGATATTTTCTAGGTCCATCCATTTACCTTCAAATTCCATGATTTTGTTTTTTAACAGTTGAATAGCATTCCACAGTGTTTATGCACCACATCTCCATTATCCCTCTGTCAGACGAAAGCCACTTCGGTTGTTTCCATTTCGCACGATTGTGAATAGCAACAAACATGGCTGAGGAAAGTGTCAGTGAAGTAGGCTGTCAGGGCCTTGGAGCATGTGCCAAGCTGAGTCGTATGCTGGATTTATGTTCAGCTTTTTGAGAATTCTCCAAAGTGTTTTCTAGAGTGGATGCACCTGTTTACAATCTCGCCAGGAGTGAATGAGGGTTCCCTTTTGCCACATTTTCTCCAGCTTTGTGGCCAGCTGTTTTGTTGATCTTTGCCATTTTGACTGGGGTAGGATGAAATCTCAAAGTTGTTTCTATTTGCATTTCTCTAATTGCTCAGGATGATGGACATTTTTCAAAATATTTCTTAGCCATTTTATTTCTTTGTCTGAGAACTCTTCTCTTAAGTCATTGAATTTTTTGAGTTCTTTGTATTCTCTGGCTGTTAATCCACTGTCAAATATGTAGCTGGAAAGATTCTCCCCCACTCTGCTGGCCTCCTTTTCACTCAGTTGTTTCCCTAGTTGGGCAGAGCTTTTTGGTTTTGTGAGGGTCCCACTTGACAATGTTGTCCTCAATTCCTGGGCATTGGAGCTCTAGTCAGAAAGCCCTTTCCTACACCTCTATCCTGTGGTGCACTTCCTGTGTATTCTTCTGGTAGTTTCAGTGTTTGGGTTTCACATTGAGGTCTTGAATGCACTTGGAGCTAGCTTTTGTGCAAGATGATAGATATGAGTCTTATTCTTCTACACGCAGACATTCAGTTTTTCCAGAATCATTTGTTGAAGATGCTATCTTTCCTCTAGTGTGTGTTTCTGGCATCTTTGTCAAATATCAGATGGCTGTAGTTTGTGTGTACCCATGTCTGGGTTTTCTATTTTGTTTCATTGATCTATATGTCTATTTTTGTGCCAGTACCACACTGTTTTTATTACTATGGCTTTGTAATATGTTTTGAACTCTAGACTGGTAATTACTCCAGCCTTGGGGGGGGGGTGTAGTTGTTTTGTTTTGTTTTGTCAAGGATTACTTTGGCTATCAGGGTTTTTTTGTGTGTGTGGTTCCATATGAATTTCAATTTCTTTGGGGGAATGAGATGGGAATTTTTATGCAGATGGCAATGAACCTTTAAAAGCTTTTGGTAGAATCATCATTTTCACAGCATTAATTCTACAGATCCATGAGCATGAGATGTCATGCTCCAATGTCTAGACCAATGTCATTCTTAATCTCTTTCTTCAGAGTTTCCTTTGTAGACAACTTTTATGTCCTTATTTACTTTTATTCCTAGATATTTCATTTTCTTTGACACTATTGTGAATGGGAATATGTCTATGATACCTTTCTCAGCATGTTAATTGTGGGCATATAGGAAAGCTATTGATTTTTATAAGTTTATTTTGTATTTTGCCACCTTGCTGAAATTGTTGATCATTTCTAGAAAATCTCTTGGTGGACTTTTTGGAATATCATATCATCTGCAAATAAGGATAGTTTTACTCTTTCCTATTTATACCCCTTTAATTTCCTTCTCTTGCCTGATTGCTCCAGCTTGTGCTTCAGATACTATACTGAAGAGGAGTGGGGATCATGGACAGCCTTGTCTCCTTCCTGATTTGAATGGCATTGCTTTGAGTTTTTCCCACTTAGGATGTTGACTGTGGGTTTGTCATATATAGCCTTTATGGTATTGAGGTAGATCCTTCCCACTACCTTCAGCATTTTATCATGAAGGCATATTGAATTTTGTCAAAGACTTTTTCTGCAGTTATTGAAATGATCATGAGATTTTTGTCATTAAGCCTATTTGTGTGACATATTACATCTATAATAATTTTCATATGTTGGCCATCCCTGAATGTCTGTGATAAATCCAACTTGGTCTTGATAGATAATATTTCTTGTATTTGCCTTTATTCAGTTTGCAATGATTTTATTTAGGATATTTGATTTTATGTTCATTGCCCTATTGGCCTGTAGTTTTGTTTTGGTTTTTGGTTTTTCGAGATAGGTTTTCTCTGTGTAGCTTTGGAGCCTGTCCTGGAACTTACTCTGTAGCCCAGGCTAGCCTTGAACTCACAGAGATCCGCCTGGCTCTGCCTCCCAAGTGCTGGGATTAAAGGTGTGCGCCACCACCGCCTGGCTGGCCTGTAGTTTTTTGTTGTTGTGGTTTTGGTTTTGGTTTTGGTGTGTGTGTGTGTGTGAGTGAGTGTGTGTGTGTGTGTGTGTGTGTGTGTGTGTGTGTGTGTGTGTGATCTTTACCTTGTTTGGATATTAGAGTGATACTAGTAGCTTCATAGAAAGTGTTTGGAAGTGTTCCTACTGCTTCTATTCTTTAAAATAATTTTAGCTGGGCATGGAGCTGCACACCTTTAATACCAACATTAGAGAGGCAGATGCAGGCAGATCTCAGTGAGTTTGAGGCCAGCCTGGTCTAACAAAGTGAATTTGAGGACAGCCAAGGCTGTTACACAGAGAAATCCTGTCCCTCAAAATCCAAAATAATAATAATAGTAATAATAATAATTTAAGAAACATTGGATATAGATCTTCTTTGCAAGTCATTTAGAGTTCTGCTAAGACTCTACCTTGGCATGGAATTTTTTTTTTTTTAAGTTGGAAGGTATTGTAGAATATTATTTCAAGGTGTGTTACTTTTGTTTATGTTCTGGAACATTTGTTTAATGATGTAAAAATGTGTTTGATTAAATAAAATTCATCTGAGGTCAGGAGGCTGAGTCAGCAACTAGCTGACAGGAAGTGGTAGGGAGGCGCCAGGTGGAGAAGGGTGTTTAAGGAGGGGCAAGGAGAAGCACAAGGGCTTTTTGGAGTGAGCTACTTGCTCTCCAGCCTCTCTGAGGAGCAGAATTCCACCTTGATCTTTGAATCTTGAGTTCTTTAGTAGGACAGAGATTTAGCTAAATTCCCTTGGTAGCTTTGAAAGAGTTGGTGCCTGAGGGAACAGAATCTCCTCAGCCTGTGGCCTTTGCAGCTGAAGCACTTGCTGGTAGTGACAGAGTCGCAGTTGCTGATTCAGACAGCAGTGGTTTAAAGGCAGCGACAATTTAGTAAAAGGACAACAGGAAGGCTTCTTATTGCTGTTTCAATCTCCTCATTTGCTATGGGTCTGTTTAGGTTGTTGATCTTTTCTTGGTGCTTTGGATGAATGTAGAAATATATCCATTTCTTTTAGATTTTTCAAATTAATGGAGTGCATGGTATTAAAGTATTCCCATGTATATTCTGAATTTCTTTCGTGTCCTTGTTTCTTGGTTTATTTTTGGTCCTGTTAATCTGGGTCCTCTCTTTCTTTGGGCTAGTTGGGTCAAGGTTCTGTTGATTTTCTTGTTTATCTTCTCAAAGAGCCAGCTCTTAGATCCACTGATTCTTGTATTGTTTTGTTGCTATCTCATTGATTTCTGCTTTGGTATTTATTTTTTGCTATCTCATGAATTTGGGATTGGCTTGTTCTTGTTTTTCCATCTTCCTGGGTTGCATCAGTAAGTCTTTTCTGTGCTCTTTCTGATATATTTTTAAAATAGGACAGAGGATCTGTTGTGTTATTTTTTACTTAGTTCCAGGATATTTTTTCTTTTCTTTTTTCTTCTTTGACTCATTCATCATTCAGTGATGCCTTGTTGAATCTCCATTAGTTTGTGTACTTAATAGAGATTTGTTTGCTGTCCATTTTAAGTTTTATTGCACTATGGCCAAATAGAATGCATGGAACTATTTCAGTATTTTTTTTTTTTTCAGGATTTCTTTTGTGTTGCAGGATGTTGTCTGTTTTCAAGGAGCTTTTACAGGCTTCTAAGAAGAATGTATAAACTTGGTGTTGGAGTAGGATATTCTCTAGATATCTGTTAAGTCTTTTTGATGTATGATGCCATTTCTTTGTTATTTTTTGTTCAGATTACCTTTGTGTGCACTAGAGAAAGTGGAGGTATTGAAATCACTTATTATTAATGGGTTGACATTAGCCTATGTCTTTAATCCAGTAGGAGGCTCTTTATGAAACTAGGTTCTCCAGAGTTTGATGCACATGTACTTAGTGCCTATATACATAATACCTTCTTGGTTAATTGTTCCCTTAATTAGAAATGAAATATCCTTCGCTATCTCTTCTGATTAGTTTTAGTTTGAAGTCTATTTTGCCCAATATTAGGAAAGAGACATCTGCTTGTTTCCTGATACCATTTGATTGATTGGAACGATTTTTCCTAGGCTTTCAAGTAGTATCTATTTTTAATTCTAAGATGAGTTTTTTGTAATCAGCAGAAAATTGATTTTTTAAAAATTTATTTTATGTGCTTTGGTGTGAAGGTGTCAAATCCCCTGGAACTGGAGTTACAGACAGCTCTGAGCTGCCATGTGCATGCTGGGAATTGAACCCAGGTCCTCTGGAAGAGCAGCCAGTGCTCTCAACCACTGAGCCATCTCTCCAGCCCCTGAAAATAGATTTCTTAATCCATTCAGCCAGTCTTTGTCTTTTGATTGAAGAGTTAAGGCCATTAGCATGTAAAGTTATTATTGAAAGGTGTGTATTGTTTACAGACACTTTGATGTTTGTTTCATTTTTGTTTTTGTAGGTTTTCTTTTTTGCTATTTGTGTTCTTAATTGTAATTTGTATTTCAATAGTCATAGATTTGGGGTTTTTTCTTTCTTTCTTTCTAAAGGTTCTCGTAGCTTTTAATACTCTTTCTTTGTTCTATATAGTTAGTGTTTTAACTAGTATGCTACAAGAAATTTCTATTCTGGTCTTGTCTAGTTGGGGCTCTATGTGTGTCTTGCATCTGTATGACTGTGTCTTTCCTTAGTCTGGAAAAGTTTTCTTCTATGATCTTGTTCAAGGTCTGGTCTGTGCATTGTTTTCCCCCTTACCTATGACTCTGATTTGTTGGTCTTTTCCTAGTGTCCTCATTTTCTATTTATTCCTTTCCTGTGTCTTTTAAATTGCTTTCAGAGTCTTTCTTTGTGTGGTCTAATTCCTCTACTTTATCTTCAAGTCCTAATAGTGTCTTCTATTTGAGCCGTTATACTGGTAAGGCTTTCCTGTGAGTTTTCTAGTTGCGTGACTGGGTTCTCGATTTAACCTTCATGTTAGCTTGAGTTCTCTTCACTGTTTCTCTTTATTGAGTTTGGTTCTGAAATCCTGAATTATCTTTGTTGTTACACTCAGCCTTGTGTTTGTGTTTTCTTGAACATCACTCGGACATTTGTTCTCTTTGAATTCATTCTCTTTATGTTCATTCATCTGTTTGTGTCTTCTTTATACTCTTGAAGTTGTTGATGACACTTAAAAATTCTGTGTTCTGGAGTTCATCTGGGCAATTCTCACTGGAGAACATTCTGTAGGACTGGTGGATATTGAGGAGGACATGCTGTCTTGACCTATTGTATTGTTTTATGCTGAGACTTAGGCATATCTGCTTCTTGTGTTGGTTGTGTGTCTGAGATGGACACAGCAGGCTGAGCTGGTGCACAGGATGTGCTATCTGACCTGAACCTGAAGGTCAGGAAAGATGCAGACAGACAGGACTGATCAGGCTGGGCCAGGCACTGTTTGTCAAACCTGGTGTAGGTCTGGGAGTTGGGGAGGATCGAGCAGCACCTTCCCCCAAACAGACTTATTAGGCTGGGACAAAGCACAAGATGCATGGACCTGGCTGAGCCTGGAGTGTGGACCTGGCACAAGCAGCCGATAGGTACCTGGAGTTTGGTGGAGCTCTGACAGAATGTGCGGATAGGTCATCTACATCTCTGCACCACATGGGCTGGCTAGAGGGTTGCCAGTAGGATGGGGTATAGGGTCTGGTAAATTCCAAAGGGAGAGTAAGGGTCCAAGAGAAAGTCATGATCCCTGGCAAGCGGCCAAGGGCAGACTGGAGTTGGGTCACCTTTAATTCTTGGAATGTGAATTTTTATACTGTATCTTCCTACTTTTTCCAGTGTAACTTGTCCTTTCTATCATGGCTTCATCTTCACTGAAAGCTTGTTAAAGTCTGCCCCATGTAAATGCCCTACCTGACCTAAGGTTGCAAAAAAAAAAAAAATCTGTATAAGAACCCGAGACTACATAGCTCAGGGACCTAGGGGAAAACAAAATTCTACTGCTCTGCTTAAGTCATATAGCAATAAGATGACACATAATGACATTCTGCTCTGCTCATAGGTCAGTGTCTTGCTCAGCCATCATCAGAGAAGCTTCCTTCTGCAGTAGATGGGAAAACAAACAAACAAACAAACACAGAGACCCACAACTGGACAATGTGCAGAGAGTGAGAGACCTTGGAACACTCAGTCTTAAATGAGATGTCTCCATCAAATCCCTCCACACAGGGCTCAGGGAAGCCTATGGAAGAGGAAGCAGAAAGATTCTAAAAGCCAGAGGAGATGGAGAACACCCAGGCTTAAATACAGCAGGACCGACCGCTGCACATGTGAACTCACTCTAATTCCTGTCTCTCCAGACTCACTCTTTGTCCTATAGCACTTCGTCTGCAGGAGTCCTGCACTCAGCCTCACTTCCGATCCCTGGAGACTCCATTTCTTGGTGCAGACCCGGGATCCTCATAACTCTTTACTGTGGCCCTCTCAGCCTTCTAGCCCCATTTCCATTCTTTATGTTGCTGGCTGACACGCAGAAACATTCTCTACCGAGGATCCCTCATGCCCAGGATACAGAGTGGGCAACAGCAACCAAAGGAGAGAATCCACACCAGAAAGAGACAAGACCAAATACGCAAAGAAAGACTTCAAACATAATGACTCCAGATGCCTAGATGCCAGGACAAAGCCGCAAACATAAACAGCCAAGACAATATGCCTCTTCCGGAAACCAGCAACCACATGCTTGCAGGCCCCTCCTCCCACTTCAACTCAGTTCACTGGAGACTCCAACTCTTGTTCCAGAGTCTGGGTTCCCATAGCCCTTTTATCCTGTCTCTCCAGATTATTCTTTGTCTTATTACAACCTACTTGCAGGAACTTTTCCTCCCCTAACATTTCCAAATCCCTGGGGACCCCACTCTTGGGTTGGACAGGATATAAACATTCATGCACCAACCACAAGAGACCCAGGGCTTAAAACAAAACAAAACAAAACAAAACCAAGAAACAAACAAAACCAAAAACACTACCATGGCTTAAATCACATGTTGACCTCACACAGTAATAGTGGGTGACATTAATATCCTACTCTTGCCAATAGGCAGGTCATCTAGACATCCCTTTTTGATAAAAGTCCTGGAAAGACTAGAGATACAAAGGGCATACCTTAACATAATAAAGGCAGTTTACAGCAAGCCCACAGCCAACATCAACCTAAACAGGAAACTCAAAGCATTCCCACTAAAACCAGGAAGGAACAAACCCACTTTCTCCATACCTACTCAAGGTAGTACTTACAGTCTCAGTGGCAGCAACGAGACACTGAAGGAGACCAAGGGGATACAAACAGGAAGAAGTCAGAGTACCTTATCTTCAGATATACATTTATATAGAAAAGGCCCTAAAACGCCCTACAGGAAACTTCTATAGCTAATAAATATTTGCAGCAAAGTAGCACAATACAAAATTTAAGAATCATAAATTAGCCTTCCCATACCCTAGTGACAACAGATGGAGAAAGAAATTGGGAAACAACATCTTTCACAGCAGCCTCAGGAAAAAGAAAGCATCTTGTGATAACTCTAACCTAGCAGGTGAAAGACGGTGTAGTAAAACCTTTAAGACAATGACTAAAGAAACTGAAGGAAACACAAGATGAAGGATTTCCCATGCTCATGGGTCAGAGGACTAATGCAATGAAGACAGACATCCTACCAAAGGCAATCTTCAGATTCAGCACAATCCCCATCAAAATTCCAAACGTAATTCTTCACAGAAATTAAAAAGACAGTTCTCAGCTTCATATGCATGCACACACACACACACACACACACACACACACACACACACACACGGATAGCTAAAACAATTCTGAATAATAAAAGAAATGCTGGAGATATCACATCCTAGATTTCAAGTTGTGCTACAGAGCTAAAGTAATTTAAAAAAAAATGGCAAGTATTGGCATAAAAACAGACACATTGATGGAGATTTAAGATGCAGACTTAAGTCCACATACCTATGAACACCTGAATTCTGACAAAAAAAAAATTGAAAATACATACTGAATAAAAGCATCCTTAACCAATGGTGCTTGTCAGCCTGGATAGCTGCATGTAGAAGATAAAGAGGTCTGTATCAACACCCCATCCAAAACTCAACTCTCTATGTATCAAGGACCTCAACATTAGGACAGATACCCTGCACCTCACAGAAGAGAAAGTGGGGAATAGTCTTGAACTCATTGGCACAGGAGTGGACTTTATGAACAGTAAGAGTGCTAAGAACAACAATAATAAATGGGACCCCGTGAAGCTGAAAATCTTCTGTATGGCAAGGGACATCATCATTCAGGCAAAGTGGGAGCCTGCAAAATGGAAAAAGATATTTAACAACAATATCTAAAATATATAAAGAACTTTAAAAAAAAAACACAAAAAACCTGGACATCAAGAAGACCAATAACCCAATTGAAAATAAGCACATGCAGCATAGCAAAACCTAACACTTGGAGAAGAGAGGAGTGTATAAAGTTAAGGTGTGACTGCTATAGGTATGGTTAAAGCGGGAGTGGGAGGGGGGTGAGCGATGAAGACAAAGACATGGCTGAAACAGCAGGGTTATAAGAAGTCAGTGGCTGGGGGAAGGGAAGCCCATGAACTGGAGAAGTTTAGGGCAGGTGGTGGTGAGGAGAGCTAGGTACTTGTGGCACTGAGGGAGCCTGTAGCCCAGCTGTGCTTTGGTATGCTATTGCCAGTGATCGGGAAATGGCTCCTTTGGTAGAGGGGAACCGGCTACACAAGTTCCGGAGGAATGTTGGCTTTTGTCTAACCACCAGAATTTGGAGAGATGGAATTTCCTTTGGACCTGACAAAGATCAATGATTGTGCAGGCAGTCATACAGAATGTCTGTCAGAGTTTCTTTTACAGAAAGAAGTGAACAACTTTATTTTACAGTTTGGCATATTTAAAGGACAGAATTGTGTAACTGGGAGTGCCAGGCCTTGCCTGGAACTTCAGAGGTCCTAAGGGCTGGGAGCTGTCTCCTGAACATACTTCCAGAAAAAGCTCACGTAAAGGCGTTTGTTAGTTATTTAGGCGGCGCTCTTACCCCGCGAGGAACACGTCCTGAACACGACAAGACCACAAAAGAGCTGTTTATTAATAGAGGAGAGGATAGAGGTGACAGGCCTGTGTGAAGCACACACGTGAGTGAGGAGAGAAGAGGAGAAAAAGAGGAGAGAGACCTGTGCAAAATGGCGCCGGCTTTTTAAAGAGTGGGCCGCGCATGCGTACAGGACCGCATGTGGCTACTCCACGCACGCGTGTAGATTATATGGCCGCACGCTTTACGCAACCATGTAAAGCCACTGAGTCCTAGCCATGCGAGATGTTCTGACCTGGAAATGGCTATTTTGAACCGGAAATAATTAGGCAGTCTGCTGGGCAAGCCCAACCGTGTGGACCTGTTGTAATTTTCTATCAGCGTTTCCTTCTGGCTATCAGATTGCTCCGCAGTATTTCAGAGACATGTACAAGCCAAGGGGAGGGTTAGCTGGATCACAGGCTGCCTTTGATGAAAGCTTTACACATAAAACTAAACAGTGGGTTCTCAAAGGACAAAGCACAAATGGCTGAGAAACACTTAAAGAAATGTTTGAT
The DNA here is from genome assembly GCF_903995425.1 of Onychomys torridus. Lineage (NCBI taxonomy): Eukaryota > Metazoa > Chordata > Mammalia > Rodentia > Cricetidae > Onychomys > Onychomys torridus. The sequence continues at coordinate 64,026,812 of NC_050448.1, forward strand.
TCCTTAGTCCTCAGGGGAAATGCAAATCAAAACGACCTTGAGATTCCAACTTACAAAAGTCAGAATGGCCAAGATCTATTTAAAGGGAGAGAGAGAGAGAGAGAGAGAGAGAGAGAGAGAGAGAGAGAGAGCACATGCTGTCAAGGATGTGGGTAAAGGGGAACATTTTTTCACTGCTGGTGGGAGTATAAACTTATACAGCCACTATGGAAATCAGTGTGGTCATTCCTTAGGAAGCTGGGAATAACCTCAAGATCTCCCTGTACCACTCCTGGGCATATATCCAAAGGACTTTATGTAAGGATTCTGTATATGCGCTGCTCAGAGGTCTTGTTCGTCTTGTCCTTCGCCTTATTACATCATCAGCGGGTGACTGCGTCCCAGCCTAAAAGCTAGTCAGTGCACCCCAAGCTCTCTCTGTGTGTCTCTCTCTGCATCTCTCTCTCTCTCTGTGCCCCTCTATCTGTGTTTCCCTTCCACCAGATCTGGCTCTCTCTTTCTCTCTCCTTCTCCTAATAAAGCTCTAAAAGGTACCACTGGGTTCTGTCATGACTGTGACCTTTCCACACGGTAACCAGCACCAGCCAGCGCTGCAGACCCTTTCACTTTACACCCTACTACAGAGACATTTGTTCATCTATGTTCTTTGCTGTTCTACTCACAGTAGCCAGAAAGTAGAAATAGCCCAGATGTCCATCAACAGAAGAATGAATAATGAAAATGTGGCACATTTACATAAAGGAATTTTATTTTGCTCATAAAAAACAAAATCATGAAATTGGCAGGTAAATGGATAGACCAAAACTACCTAGTCAGGAGATTTTTGTTTGTTTGTTTGTTTTGGTTTTGGTTTTTTTTTTTTCCGAGACAGGGTTTCTCTGTGTAGCTTTTGGAGCCTGTCCTGGAATTTGCTTTGTAGACCAGGCTGGCCTCAAACTCACAGAGATTGCCTGCCTCTGTTTCCTGAGTGCTGGAATTAAAGGCATGCGCTATCACTGCCCGCAGTAAATGGATAGATGATTTAATGGGGAGGAGAAGGTAAGTAAGAAGGGAATACAAGAGGAACAACAAACACCAAGGGTTATTGTATGTGGGGGGGTGCCATATAGAAACCTGCTACTGTAAAAGCTTCTCATACATATATGCATATATGAATGGAATCTAAATGAAGTCACCAACTAACAGGGGAGAGAATGCCCCAACTAGACATCTTTCACCACCAAGTGAAACATCCATTGCCAGAAATGGATTATATCTAACTTCTAGTAGATTACAATCTAGTCATTGGCTAAAGGAGCCTTTGATGGTTTGAAAGAAAATGACCCCCAAAAGGAGTGGCACTATTAGAAGGTGTGGCCTTGTTGAAGTAGATGTGGTCTTGTTGGAAGGAGTGTGTCACTGTGGAGGTAGGCTTTGAGGTCTCATTTGCTCAAGGTCTCAGACCACTTCCTATTGTCTTCAAGATGTAGGACTCTCAGCTATCTCAGCTACTTCTCCAGCACCATGTCTGCCTGCATGCCCCCATGTCCCACCATGATGTTAATGGGCTGAACCTCTAAACTGTAAGTGAGCCACCCCCATTAAATGTTTTCCTTTTTTAGAGTTGCCATGGTCATGGGTATCTTGTCACAGCAATAGAAACGCTAACTAAGATATGGCCCAATAGGAACAACTCACAACTCAAGGCTATTGCCAAGGATTTTGGTTACCCTTTACAAACTGATGGTAATGCCCTATTGTTGACAACAGCATTTACATACCTCATTGAACACAGAGAAGTAGAGCTTGTGCCTACCTAAAGCCTTCACCCCTACTGACCAGTGTTAATGGCACTGAAAGGTACTCTGCATGTTACCAGAGGAGAAAGGTAACCAACCCAGATACAAACCCTGCGATATACAAGGGTGACCTGCCTGCATGATATCTCTTAGTACAACAGTGGCACAAAAGTTGTGGAAGTAACCAACAAATATCTGCTTGGATTTAAAGCCCACTTTACTGGATAATACTCCTTGGGTGGTGACCTGAGATTAGATAGGCCATAGGCCTAGGGGAAAATGAAATACTATTGTTTTGCTAAAGGAACATAGCAATAAAATGACTCCTAATTAAATCCCGCTATACCCATAGATCGGTGCTGCACTCAGCCATCATCAGAGGAGCTTCCTATTCAGTAGATGGGAACTAACACGGAGACCCACAATTGGACAACGTGCAGAGAGTGAAAGACTTTGGAGCACTCAGTCTAAATGGGATGTCTTCACCAAAATCCTCTCCTCAGGGCTCAGTAAGATATGTGGGAGAGGAAAAAGACTGTGAAAGGAGATGGGTGTATGCTGCCAAGGACACATATCTTCTAGACGCAACAGGACCGATGCACAAATTAACCCACAGAAACTGTGGCAGCATGCATGGGCCTGCACAGATTCAAGCTAGATGGGGTCCAGTGCTGAAAGAAGACAGTGGACAATGGTCCCATCCATCACCACAAAGCTATCTGCAACTGATGCCCACTTGAAAAGGAGAAACAGGTTTTGTTTTGTCTTGTTTTTATTTACTTATTTATTTACTTACTTATTTACTTATTTTTGCCAGTGGAGTCTCACTTAAAGGGTAGGCCCCATTCCTAGGAGTTGATAGCCAACAGAAAATAAGCTCTGTGATATTTTGTAGATGTTTTGTCTCACATTACTTTGGGCATTTTTTTTTCTCTTTTGGCCTTTTGTTTGTATATTGTAGTTTCTGATTTTTTGTTTTTGTGGGTAATGTTTGTGTGGGTATTGTTTGTGTGTGTGCCTGTGTATGTGTGTTTCTTATGCCTTATCTTTTGTTGGTGGTGGTTTTTTAAATTCTGATTTGTTTGCTTTTTGTTTTCTAAAGAAGTAGAGAAAGAAGGTGTGGAATTGGGTGGAAGGGAAGTTAGAGAGGATCAGGGAGAGGTTGGTGGAGAGGAAACTGTAATCAGTAATACAATTTAATCAGAATATATTGTATTAAAGTGTAGTCAGATGTTTCTCTCCTGCCCACCAGTTACCAAATAGCTACTCAGAGGCCTAATATTACTTATAAATGCTCAGCCAATAGTTCAGGCTTGTTGTTAGATAATTCTTACACTTAGACTCTCCCATATTTCTTATCTATGCTTCACCACGTGGTTTATGGCTCGTTTCCCTCCTATACATCCTGCTTCCTTGACGGCTGGCTGGCGCTTCCTTTGACTCCACTCTTCCTCACCTCAGTATCCTCAGTTTGATGGTCCCACCTAACTTCATCCTGATTGTAGGCCAATCAACTTCTTTATTAACCAATGAAAGTAATACATATTCACAGTAGACAAAAGGATTATTCCAAAAATAAATGAATGATAAAAAAGACACAGATGGAAGAATCTGAGATGTTGAAGTGAAAGTAGAAGAAACAGTTCAGCCAAAGAAACTATTAAATCTAAAAAGTCCAGGCACAAAACACCCACGAAATCTGAGAGACTATGAAAAGACCCAAACCTACAAATGATAGGTATGGGGGAAAGAGAAACTTGGGTCAAAGGCACAGAAAAAAAAAAAAAATCATTATTATATTTTTTTTCTTATTTAATACAATTTTAAAATTTAAATATATTTTAATAGAAAACATTTTTAACAAAATCAAAGAAGAAAATGTTCCAGTCTAAATAAATAATTGCATAGCAAGGTACAAAAAAGCATATAGAACACCAAATAGGACCAGAAAAGAAATTACACCCAACGTATAGTAAGTAAAATAATAAATATACTGAACAAAAAAGGATATCAAAAGCTACATGGGGTGGGGGGCATCAAATATAAAGGTAGGTACATTAGAATAACACCTGACGTCTCAATGAGACTCTTACAGCCAGAAGGGCATGGATGGATGTTCTAAAAACTTGTAAAGACCACAGGTGCCAGCTGAGACCATTAGATTCAGCAAAACGATCAATTACAATTAATGAGGAAAGAAAAACATTCCATGATAAAACCAAATTTAAGCAGTTTCTCTCTGCCAATTCAGCTCTATAGAAGGTTCTAGAAGGAAGAGTTGAATCTGAAGAGGATAACTAAACATTCACAACACAGCATCAAAATAAAAAAGGAGCAGATAAATACTGCTAATTAAGAAATATCATCATTATCTGTCTTAATTCCCTGATAAAAAGATACAGAATAACGGACTGGATTTTAAAAGCATGGTCTCTGGCTGGAGAGATGGCTCAGCGGTTAAGAGCACTGGCTATTCTTCCAGGGGTCCTGAGTTCAATTCCCAGCAACCACATGGTGGCTCATCAACCATCTGTAATGAGATCTGGCACCCTCTTCTGGCACGCAGGCAGAACACTGTATACATAACAAATACATTTTTAAAAAAGCATGATCTGTTTTTCTGCTGCATCCAAGAAACACACATAAACATCAAGGATGGGTAAAAGGATAGAAAAAGATATTCCAAGCAAATGGATTCTAGATGCAAACAGATATAGCTGTTTTAATAGCTGACAAAATAGACTCCAAACCAAAATTAATCAGAAGAGCTAGCATAGGATAGACACTACATGCTCAAAGAAAAATCCACCAAGAGGATATTGCAAGCAATTATAAACATCTATAAAGCAAACACAAGACATGTAAGTGCATAAGAGAAACACTACTACAGCTAAAATAACATATTGACCCTCACATAGTGAGAGTGGGAGACTTTAATAGCACATTCTCACCAATAGACAGGCCATCCAGACAAAAACTAAGCAGAGAAATCCTAGAGTTTAATAATACCATAAATCAAATGGAATTAGACGTCTACAGACATTTCACCCACGCACAAAAGAATATACCTTCTACTTAGCAGCTCACGGAACTTTCTCCAAAATTTGACTGCGTATTTGGAGATACAGCAGGTTTCCATCAATATGAGAAAATTGGAATAAAACCTTGCACCTACCTGACCACCATGGATTAAAGTTGGATATCAATAACAACAGAAAGTACACAAACTTGTGGAAAATGAACAACTTACTTCTGAATGAAAAATGGACCAAGAACAAACCCCAGAAGGAGCGTAAAACCTTTTCAGAACTGAAAACACGACCCACCCAGCCCCACAGGCTTAAGTGAAGATGGTTCCACAATGCACGTTGACAGCAGGAAATGTCTGCATTAAAAACAGCAGCAACTGGAGATCTTATATGAAAAACATAGTAACACACCTGAAAGCTCAAGAACAACCAGAAGAAATAAGAAAGAGCACCCCGAAAGAGTAGACGGCAAGAAATAATCAAACTCAGAACTGAAGTCAATGAAGAAAAAAAGAAAATAAAGAAACAAGACAAAGCTAGGACCAGTTCAAAGATTCACTGAGACAAAGAGTTGTTTCTTTGAGAAGATCAATAGATTGACAAATCCTTAGCAAAATTAACTGAAAGATACATAGAGATGTCTAAAATTAATATAATAGAGATGAAAAGGGGCCCTTACAATACACATGAGGAAATCCAGAAAATCATAAGGACATACTTTAAAAATCTTTATTCTCTCTCAACAAAAATCAGCCCAGGTCAGATAGATTCAGCTTGGAATTTTATCAGACCTTAGAAAAAAAAATTAACTCCAATATTCCTCAAATTATTCCATAAAGTAGAAAGTGAAGAAACATTTCCTAATTCTTTTTATCAAGCCACTATTACCCTGCTATCAAAAACCATAAGAAGAACCAACAAGAAGAAAATTATAGATCATTATCTATTATGGATGCAAATATTCTCAATAAAATATTTACAAACTGAATTCCAGATTACATCAAAAAGATTATCTGGGGCTGGAGAGATGGCTCAGAGGTTAAGAGCACCTACTGCTCTTCCAGAAGTCCTGAGTTCAATTCCCAGCACCCACATGGTGGTTCACAACCATCTGTAATGAGATCTGGTGCCCTCTTCTGTGTACATAATAAAGAAATACATCTTAAAAACAAAGACAATAACGACAAAAAGACTATCCACCATGATCAGGTTGGCTTTATGACAAAGATGCAGGGATGCTTCAACATACACAAATCAATAAATGTAATCCACCACATAAAAAGAATGAAAAATAAAAACCACCACATGATCATCTCATTGGATGCAGAAAGGCCTTTGGCAAAATCCAACATCTCTTTCTGATAAAAGTCCTGGGAAGGCTAGAGACACAAGGAACATTACCTAATATAATAAAGACAGTTTACAGCACACTGACAGCCATCACTATCTAAACAGAGAGAAACATCAAAGCATCCCCTCTAGTGAGCAAGACAAGGATGTCTGCTTGTTCCATGCCTATTCAGAATAGTACTTGAAGTTCTTAGCTAGAGCAGTAAGACAACAGAAGGATGTCAGGGGTATACAAGAAGTCAAAGTTTCTTTAAATGCAGATGATATGAGTTTATGCATAAAAGGCTATAGGAACTCCACTAGGAATCCTCTCCAACTGATAAACACGTTCAGCAAAGTAGCAGGATACAAAATTAACACAAACACAAAATTCCATAACCTTCTTATTATATAAAAATGACAAGCAGGGTGAGAAGGAAATCATGGAAATAGTACCTTTCACAACAGCCCCCGAAATACCTTTGGATAACTCTAGCCAATCAAGTGATAGACTTGAATAATAAAAACTGTAAGACATTGAATATAGAAACTGAAGAAGGATGAGGCTCAGATGGGTGAAAGACATCTATGGGGCAGCCTGGGTCCTAGTGGGTCAGGCCTGACTAAAGCATCCACAGGCCCACCCGGTTCCTTGTAGCACTGTTTGGGTGGGTGCCATTATGATGAGCAAGCATATGGTGAAGAAATGGGAAAGAGACAGAGGCAGAATGGTTCGTGTGCTATGGTATGAGGCAGTCCTGAAGATGCTAGCGTGGTGAGGAATGGGCTGATTGTAAGGAATATGTCTTTAATTACATCACCAGCCTGCAATGGCGTCCCAGCCTAAAAAGAGGGCATGCTCTCTCTGTGTCCTCTCTCTTTCTACACTCTGTCCTTCCATACTCTACCCCCTCCATGCGGGGTCTCTCTCTCTCTCTCTCTCTCTCTCTCTCTCTCTCTCTCTCTCTCTCTCTCTCAAGGTAACTATGGCTCTTGATTCTTCCGCAAACCAGCACTCTCCTCCGTCGGCATGGCCGCCACAAGGGCCGCCGCTTAACCAACACTGATGTTGGTGGCCTGCTTGCCACCTGGGACCAGGGTGTCATCTAGACTTGGCCTGCTGCCTGGGGCCATGTCTATGTACATGGCCCTGAAGCAGCCAGGGTCTGTGTTGATGTCTGTGGCTTCAGTGACCACTGAAGGCTGTGTGGATGACCAGGTTCTGGTCAGACACCTGAGTCCATGTTGGTGTCCAAGGGCCATGCTGCCACCATGGCCATGCTAATCTGGATGGCCTGTGCTGCCAACTTGGAGTCATGGTGACATCTGAGACTGGACTGCAACATAGGGCCATGTCTGGGTCCATGGCCCTATTGCAGCCAGGGTCTGGGTTGATATTTGTGGCCTCTGATACCACCGAATGCCATGCAAATACTTGGGGTTTGGGCTGTTACCTGAGGCCAGGTGGGGTCATATTGCAGCCAGGGCATTATAGACCTGAGTGGCCTGTGCTGCCACAAGGTACCATGGTGATGTTCAGGCCTGAGCTGCAGCTAGAGGGCATGTCTGGGTCTATAGCCCTACCATACCCAGGGTCTGTGTTGATGTCTGTGGCTTCTGATACCATTGAAGGCCATGCAGATGCCAGGGGTGTGGGCAACCACCTGGGGCCATGTTGGTGTCCAAGAGCCACTTTGTTATGGGGAGCCATATCAGTCTGAGTGGTTTGTGCTCCCACCTAGGGCCATGGTGACATCTGATCCTGGGCTGCTGCCTAGAACCATGTCTGTGTCCATGATCCTACCACAGTCAGGATCTGTGATGTCTGTGGCCCATGGTGCCACCAAAGACCACACAGATGACTGGGGTCTAGGTCATATCCTGTGGCTATGCTGGTGTCTAAGAGCATGCTGCCACTGGGGCCATGCCAATCTGAGTGGCCTGCACTGCCACATGGGGCCATGTTGCTGCCATAAGCCACGTCCTCATCCATGACCCAGCAGCAGACAGGGTCTGGTTGACGTCCATGGCCCCTGTTGCCACTGGAGATTGAGCAGATGCCCAGGGGCTAGACAGCCACCTGATACTATATTGGTGTCCAAGGGTCTTGCTGCCATCGGGGCCATACTGATCTGAGTGGCCTGTGCTATTGCCAGGGCCACAGTGACATCCAGGCCCAAGCTGCTGCCAAGAGCACATATAGACCTGTGTTCCTGCTGTAGCTGGAGTTTGTGATGATGTCCTCAGAGAGTGTTACCACAGGGGTAATAGGAACCATGGGTGTTGAAATCCAATGGCTGTGCTGAACTGGCTCTGCCCCTCACTGGACCTGGGTTAGCTGGTCCTGCCCCTTGCTAAAGCAGGAGAACTGGCCCTGCCTCACCCCATCCCCCATGAGAGGTTGGGCCCTGCACTCAGGTGAGCTGGCCCCAGTGGCGTGGGCCTAGGAGAGTTGGCTCTGCCCCTCACCTGAGGGAGCTGTCCTGTCCCAGTGGCCCTGACCTACCAGCTCAGTTACCACCCAGACCTACATCCTGAGACTTGGGTTGTCCCAGCCTAATATCTACCACATCTATGACCTTCTAAAGTGCAATAAGGGACTGGTCCCATAGAACAATAATTGCAGGATCTCCATGACTCAGGACAACAGCAGGATATCCAAGAGGAATTTCAGTGAGGGTTCAGTGATGATGATGGGCCAGAACAATGGCTCATCGCAATGAACATTTTGTGGGTGGGAGTTATTGGACAAAATGGTATACCGCATGGCATACCACAGCTCCCGGTGCCACTAGGATGGATGAAGAGGTGCTGGAGGGAGGAGCAAGGGGGGTTGTTGTGTTGTTGTTATTTGTTTGTTTTGTTTTTAATTAATTTGGGGGTGGTGCTGAAGGGCTGAGAGGCAGATGTGGAGGGACTGGGAGGTGATGGGATTAGGGTGTATGATTTGAAATTCCCAAAGAATCAATAAAGAATTATGTTTTTTTAAAATTAAAGAAGACATCAGAAGATGGGAAGATCTGCCATACTCATGGTAGAATTAATAATGTAAAAATGGTCAGACTAGCAAAAACAACCTTGAGATTCAATGCAATAACTATCAAGAGCATGGTACAATTCTTCACAGAAATTGAAAAACAAAACAGTTTTTTCAGCTTCATATGCGAACACAAAACAATCAGGATAGCCAAAATGTTTCTATGTCATAAGAGAACTGCTGAAGGTATCACCATCCCTGATTTCAAGTTGTACTACAGAGCTGTAGTAATAAACATAGCATGGTGTTGACATAAAAACAGAAGTTGATCAATGGAATTGAACTGACGACCCAGACATAAGTCCACACACCCATGGACACCTGGATTTTGACAAAGAAGTTGAAAATACACACTGGGAAAGACATCTTCAACAAATAGTACTTTTCAAACTGGATAGCTGCATGTAAAAGAATGCAAATATATCCATATTTATCGTGCTACATAAAACCCAACTCCAAATAAATCAAGGATCTCAACACAAGGCCAGATACCTTGAATCTGACTGAAGAAAAAGTGGGGAATAGTCTTGAACTCATTGGCACAGGAAGGACTTTATGTACAGCACACCGATTGCACAGGTACTAAGAACAACAATTAATAAATGGGACCTCATGAAACTGAACATCTTCTGTATGGCAAGGGACACCATCATTTGGACAAAGTGGCAGCCTGCAAAATGGAACAAGATTTTTAATACTGAAATTTTTTATGCCACTAAGTAAAATTTCCAGTGCCATCAGTGGGGTATATTTTTTTGAGTCACTGACCGAAGGGATCCCATGGAATCTCCCAAGCAGGCTATTGCCAAGGGTATTGGTTTCTCCATGATGGCAGTAAGTCCCTGTTGCTGAAGATAATAATAACTTTCTTATGTCATGTAACATGGAGAAGATGAGCTGGTGGATAACTAGAGGCTTCACCCTTACTGACTAGAATTCATGGTCTTGGAAGGTAATCAATATTACTCAGCTACAAACCCTGCTAGCTACAATGGTTACCTATCTACAAGATACACTGGTATAATAGTCTCACAAGTGTTGTGGGAGTAACCACCATTTTCTGACTGGATTTAAGTCTCACTTCACAAACTAGAACTTATACTTGACATTACTATAATGGTCAAGAACCTGAAACTGGATAGGCCATGGAGCCAGGGGGAAACCTAGTACTATTATTGTGCTAAGGGAACAGAGCAATAAAATGACTCCTGATGACATATAGCCATATATCAGTGTCTTGCTCAGCCATCATCACAGAAGCTTCTTGCAGTAGAAGAAAATTACCACAGTAACTCACAAGTGGCCAATGTGAAGAGAGTGTGAGATATTGGAGCACTCAGTCCTAAATGTGATGTCATCATCAGCCCCCTCCTGTCAGGCCTCAGGAATCTATGCAGAAGAGGAGGCATAAAGATTGTAAGAGCCAGAGGTGGTGAATGACTGCAAGGTAATGTTCTTTTTCAGAAACAATAGGACAGATGCACATATGAACTCACAGAGACTGTGGCAGTACACAAAAGCTCTACATGGGTGCAATATAGACAGAGTCCCAACAGTGAGAAGGGGAGGTGGACATAGGCTCTCAATCTATCCAGGAAGATGTCTGCAATCGATACCCACTGGCAATGGGAAAATTGGTTTTCTCCAGTGGAGTCTCACAGGGTATATCAACCATAGTCCAAGGCTGGCCTCATGCCCAAGAGTAGATGGCCAACACAAAACAATCTCAGTGGTATCTTTATGGATGGTTTGTTTGTTTGGTTTTGTTTTTGGTTTTGGTTTTTTGAGACAGGGTTTCTCTGTGTAGCTTTGCGCCTTTCCTGGAACTTGCTTTGTAGTCTAGGCTGGCCTCAAACTCACAGAGATCCTCCTGGCTCTGCCTCCCGAGTGCTGGGATTACAGGCGTGCACCACCACCGCCCGGCAAATAGGCTAATCTTTTTTTTTTTTTTTGGAGCTGAGGATTGAACCCCGGGCCTTGTGCTTGCTAGGCAAGCGCTCTACCACTGAGCTAAATCCCCAACCCCTGGATGTTTTTGTATTATTTTATCTTTGGGCATTTTTTTTGTCTTATTGATCTTTTGCCTATTTTGACTTTTCTGGTTTTTTGTTTTTGTTTTGTGGGAGGTGTTGTTTCTTCATTTCTGGTTTTATTTATTTATTTTTTTGGTTCTTCTTTTGAGAAAGAGAAAACATAAATTTGGGTGGTAGGGAGATGGGATCACCTGTGAGGAGTTGGTAGATTGGGAAAAACATGATCAAGATATATATCATAAGAAAATATTTGATTAAAAATTATGTATTATAATGCTTGATTGACACAGAATATTTGTAATTCAGACTAGAGAAAAATTTCAAGTCATCAAAGTGAGGTAAGCTTTGCAGGATTGCAGGATTGCAGGATTGCAAGATTGCAGGATTGCAGATGTCTAGCCAGTGTTTGAAGATCTGTACCAAAGGAATGGGGAATCATAGCATTGACTAACAGCATTAGGACTAGTGTAAAAGTCATCAAAAGACATTTGTATCTCTGTTGGAGTTGTTCAGGAAAGGATGAGTTGGTTTTTATGAACTCCTGCTAATAGGAATGTCTATAGTGGGCCTTGTGGTGGTTTGAAAGAAAATGGCCCCCAAAGGGAATGGCATTATTAGGAGGTGTGGCCTTGTTGGAGGAAGTGTGTCACTGCAGGGGTGGGCTTTGAGGTCTCTTTTGCTCAAGCTTCCCTCAATGAGAGAGTCAACTGTTGACTCTGTTGCCTGCAAGATGTAGGATTCTCAACTATTCCTCCAGCACCACCTTTGCCTGCACAGTGCCATGCTCCCCACCATTATGATAATGGACTGAACTTCTAAAACTGTAAGTGAGCCTCCTCAATTAAATGTTTTCCTTATAAGAGTTGCCATGGTCATGAGGTCTTTTCATAGCAATAAAAACTCTCTCTAAGACAGGCCTGCATGTCTGTATTGGGCCTGCATGTCAAATGTGTTGCTGAAGAAATTATCACATAGAGCTACTTTCTTGGGGTTGTTATTGCTGTGATGAAATACTAGGACCAAAAGCATCTTGGGGACGAAAAGGTGTGTTTTACTTACATTTTCATATCATAGTTCATCTTTGGAGGCAGTCAGGGTAGGAACACAAACTGAGCAGGAATCTGGTGGAAGAAGCTAATTCAAGGGCCATGAAAGCAATGGAGGGGTGCCTACTGGCTTGCTCCTTATGTCTTGCTCATCTTGTGTTCTTGATGAACCTAACAACACCAGCCCAGGGGTGGAACCACCCACAATGCACTAGGCCTTCCCACATCAATCACTAATTAAGAAAATGCCTCACAGGCTCCACAAAGCCCAATCTTATGGAGGCATTTTCTCAGTTGAGGTTCCCTCTTCCCAAATGCCTTGATATAAAACTAGCAAGCACAGTGGAAGCTTCCAATTCTTAGATACTTTGATTGTGTAATAAAATTCTAACGCCATGGGCTCACCTTTCACATTTTACAGTTTAAGGAGTCCAGATGTCTAGGTGGCTGCTTTATCAGAATCTCCAACTTTGAGTTTGTAATGTTCTCTTCCAGCTACAATTTATAATGCAAATGTCTTTAAAGCATAAACACCACACAATAGTCAACGAGCTGCATATGCTGGATTCTTTTTTTTTTTTTGTTCTTTTGTTTTTGTTTTGTTTTTCGAGACAGGGTTTCTCTGTGTAGCTTTGCACCTTTTTCCTGGAACTCACTCTGTAGCCCAGGCTTGTCTCAAACTCACAGAGATCCACCTGCCTCTGCCTCCCGAGTGCTGGGATTAAAGTCGTGCGCCACCACCGCCCGGCCGCATATGCTGGATTCTTAACCCACAAGTCATCTTATCTCTTGGTCTTGTTTCATTATCCTCATCATGTTTTCTCCTTCTTTGTCATTCCTCTCCACTCTACTCCACACCACTTACCTTCTCCCTTTTAAACTGCCCTACATCTATATCCACATCCAACAAGGTCACTCCACTGCTCTTTCCCTCCCCGCATTCCCCTTTCCTCCTTTTACTTACCTTCTTTTTTTATCCTTCATTTCATTCTAGCTGCTGACTATGGTTTCATCCACATCCCAAATGGAAAGATGCCTGGGTTGTTATAGGAGCCCAGATCACTGTACACTAGTGTAGAAATTGGGTTTTACCCAGCTTCTCTTAAGGAACCCTGTCCTGATGCCCTTTGGTTAGTTCCTGTTTCACACAGAAATGATAATTATGATGTAGATTTCAGAGAAAATGAGAAGTTCAGAGAAAGAAGTGAAACTTGAGTTTAGGGAACTCCTACTTAGTACAATTCTTTGATTACTAATATTTTGTAAAGAGTTTCTATGTAGCCATACTATATTAAGTGCTTTGCATTAATTTTTTCTTCAAAATTTTAATAAGTACTGTTACTAACCACATTTTCCAGATAAGAAAACCAAGTCTTAGAAACACAAAGTAAAGTCCACAAGATTACACAATTTGAGGGTACCAGCAACATGACTGGGTTCTTAACTACTAGATTCAGAGAGGGAAAAGTGGGGAACTCAGTCCCTTTTCTTTCCCACCTTCCTCTGAATTAGGAATGGTTGGGAATACTCAAATAAGCTCATACATTCATGTAAACAAGAATGCCAGACTTTTATTTTTCATGATGGAACAAAGTCTCTGGGTTCTTAAACAAAACAAACAACAAAAGAATTTGAACAACCTGGAAACAGTTGTAAAGGGGTCAACAGAAAATGATTCGGTATCTGATCATTGTAAGCACAGTAGAAGCCTGTCCCCATTTGTCTGCCATTTTGTTATTACTGTGTTACATACTGTGGATAGCTGATGGAGAAAGGCCTGGTAGAGCTCAGCAGAACACCCAGAAATTGCTTGTCTCAACATCAAAGCAAACTTAGACTGGATGTGTCAGTTAGGACAAGACTCTGAAGTTCCCTCACTAATTTCTCATCAGGAAAGTGGAAATAATTAACTTCTCTTTGTACCATTTTGGTGTTTGGATTGATTGTGGTAGTACATATAATCGATACCATATCATGTAATGGATAAATATACTCAATAGGAGCTGAAACCCTTGCACACTCTCTAGTCTACCCTGAGTAAGTTTTCTCATCTTAACTGCTAACACACACACACACACACACACACACACACACACACACACACACATACACACACACACACACACACACACACACACATACACACACACATACACACACACATACACACACACATACACACACACACATACACACACATATACACATACACACACACATACACACACATACACACACACACACACACACACACACACACACACACACACAACTATTCTTTACTACTTTCTCCAAGCCCTCAGGAAATTCATCAACTCTCTCTTTAAACTCTAAGCAACACCCCACATTATCCACCCCCAACACACACACCACAGCTACTTTGGTTCTAAGCAACACCCCACATTATCCACCCCCAACACACACACCACAGCTACTTTGGCTCTAAGCAACACCCCACATTATCCACCCCCAACACACACACCACAGCTACTTTGGTTCTAAGCAACACCCCACATTATACACATATTCACATACACATACACACCTACACACCACAGCTACTTTGGCTCGTACCATTTTCTTCCCATCTAGAGAATCACAATAGCCTCTCTGGTCTCTCTGCCTCATTTTTTCATCCTACAGTAATTAATCTCAAAATCCAAAGAAAGATGTGTATATTTCAATAAGTCACATTGTTCACCTGGTCAAAACCTTCCAATTATCATAGCTCACTCAGCTCTTACTGAGGCTGTGGGGTCGGTCATGCCCCCCCAACCCAGTATGCTGACACATTCTTCTTCACTCATCTGGTAACCATGACATAGGGCCTTTTCTATTACTCAAACTGCCAACTAAACTACTACCTCAGAATCTTAGAATTGCCATTGTTTATACCTGGAGTAGCGGTCTCTGTTATCAGCATTGTGTATGTTCCCATCTCCTTCAGAACCCTTGTGGAGCATCATCTCGGCAAGCCTCCCCTCACCACCTTGCTTGGACCACCTCTTGCTTGTTCAATCTACGCCCCAAACTGCTTTTCTTCATAGTGTTTGAAATAGCCTACAATTCTACCTAATATTATATGCTCATTGTTCTCTGTCATCCCCATGGAACGATCATGGCTGAGATTAAGGATGTTGTTGCAGTTACTGATGTCCATCCAACATCTGGACCATCACAACGCATCTCCTGGGAAATCAGTAGTTAGCATTCAGAGCCATTTGCTGAACAAAATCTGAGATTTTAATTCTTAACAAAGTATAAAGAGATTCAATATTTAAAATAATTAAGAAACTATGTAGCTACTTAAATGATATAAATGTATACTATACTATATATCTGTTCATGACAATGCTGAGCCTAGGCAGAGTTAATATTTGACAACATAATGAATGTGCTGAGTGTAACCTAGATATTGGTCAGCATGAAAAATGCCAAGATGAATTGCTGCAATCATTTCAGTTTGGTATGTTTTGTGTGAGGGTCAAAGAGGGCATATTTTTTCAAATTTGATATA